>NW_025232128.1:0-10215 GCF_018294505.1 Triticum aestivum | reverse complement strand
ATATATATATATATATATATATATATATATATATATATATATATATATATATATATATATATATTCATCCCCATCTGTTCCCTGGACGAAACCCTGGCCACTTTGCACCACTCTAATCCAGCCCCACTGTGCCCCAAGCTCCTTTCTGGCGATCTAGGGCCTTCTCCACCATGCCGGGCAGCGGATATGAGTCCTCGATCACCTGATCTATGGATTGGGACCTTGTCCCATGTGGGCCTGAGGAGGAAATGGTCATTCGCATTGTGCTTCGCCGCTCCCGTGAGGGGGTCGTCTAACAACGGGCAGACTCGATCCGGCAAGAATCTATTGCATCCATCCAAAGGGAGCTTGGATCCAGAGCTTGCATCCGTGTGGTCTGTCTGGATCCCCAACTCCGTGGTGGAGTGATACATCTCCAACGTATTTATAATTTTTTATTGTTCCATGCTGTTATATTATCATTCTTGGATGTTTTACAATCATTTTATAGTCATTTTATATCATTTTTTGGTACTAACCTATTGACATAGTGCCTAGTGCCAGTTGTTGTTTTCTGCATGTTTTTACATCGCATGAAACCAATACCAAAAGGAGTCCAAACGCAACAAAACTTTTTGTGGATTTTTTTTGGGCCAGAAGACATCCAGTGTGCCCACCTCGGGTGCCCCCTGAATCGTCTCTTTGCTCTATAAATACCCCAATATTCCAGAAATCCTAGGGGAGTCGACGAAAATCAATTCCAGCCGCTGCAGAATCCAGAAACACCAGATCAAATCTAGACACCATCACGGAGGGGTTCATCATGTCATTGGTGCCTCAGCGATGATGCGTGAGTAGTTCTTTGTAGACCTACGGGTCCGTAGTTAGTAGCTAGATAGCTTCCTCTCTCTCTCTCTCTTTCTCTCTCTCTCTCTCTCTCTCTCGATTATCAATACAATGGTCTCCTGGAGATCCATATGATGTAAGTCTTTTTGCGGTGTGTTTGTTGGGATCCGATGAAGTTTGAGTTTATGATCAGATCTATGTTTTATCCATGAAAGTTATTTGAGTCTTCTCTTGATCTCTTATATGCATGATTGATTATAGCCTTGCATTTCTTCTCCTATATTTGGGTTTTGTTTGGGTTACGAGTATTTGTTATTTGTGTGCAGGTGCTGTTTACGTAGTGTGAGGAGGTTCTCTTACTGGTTCGATAACCTTGGTCTCATCACTGAGGGAAATTCCTACTATCGCTATACTGCATCATTCCTTCCTCTTTGGGCAAATACCGACGTAGTTCTAGCAGACATCAAAAGGAATTTCTGGCGCCGTTGCCTGGGAGGACCTTCAACATCAACCAGGTTCCTAATCACAAATCTCATCTCCTCGCAATTTACATTATTTGCCATTTTCCTCTCGTTTTCCTCCCCCCCCCCACTTCGCAAAAAATTGCCGTTTTATTCGCCCTCTTTTTCGTTCGCCGTTTTCTCGTTAGTTCTGTTTTTGAGTGCAATCTTGTTGTGAAGTCACCATGAGTGATTTTGGTATGGCAGAAACAGATGATGGACTAACTCCTAAAATGGAGCGTACCGGTAATCTGGATGCCAAAACTTTTCTCTTGGGGAAAATAACATATTCAAGAATTTTTCATTTGTGTCGAAAAATTAAGTCTTAATGATATTCCTATAGTTAAAAGGACTAAATCTTATGCAGAAGCTATTTCGACACTTGTTCTGAAACTTGAAACTAGATTTATCCGTACTCATTCTAACTTGCAAAGATTGTTCTTTGAGTTTCCCATTATAAAGAATCGTAAAGCTAAAAAGTTAGCCACTCTTGTTCTGATGAATGAATTTGACTACATAATATGGGAAGCTAGGGAAATCTTTGATTTTTATGGCATGGATCGTGAAAACCCTGTGATTGATGAAATTCTTTATAATAGTGATTATGCTTTGAGACATTTGCTTGGAGATAAGCAAATCTTTGATGAGAATCTTAAAAAGCAAGTCCATGTTTTAGATATGATCCAACAAGTTTTTAATGATGTTAATCAACAACATTCTTGGATCACTGCCGGAAGTCAAAGGGGTTATGATAAAAAGCAACTTCATAGTGCTAAGGTTTCCATGGATAATGTGTTTGACGTTTTATTTACAAAACCTCCCAACACAAATACCTCCAAAGAAAACAAGGATAAAGAGGATAACACTTAGATCCTATGCGTCATGCCTAGCTATGGGCATAAAACGATAAGCTCGTTGGGAGGCAACCCAACTTGTATCTTTTTGCTTTTTGGTTTTCTTGCTGTTTTCAATAAAATACCCGATTATACATCTGGTTAGATGTGTTTTTGTGGTTTAAATTAGTGTTTGTCCCAAGCAAGGCCTTTGGGAAGATTTGTGTTGAGAGTTGATTTGATCTTGCTGAAAAACATAAATTTTCACGCTCACGAAATTATTTTTCGTTTTATCCGAAGAGTGATTTTGAGTCGATTCTTTTTGCAGAAGATTAATAGAAAAATTATACATGTTTTCCTTTTTTCAGAATTTTTGGAGTTTCAGAATTATTCGAAATAGTCAGATTGCTATAGACTGTTCTGTGTTTGACATATTCTGTTTTTTTTTTGCATTGTGTGCTTGTTTTGATGATTCTATGGTTTTCTTTGATGAGTTTTTTTCATAGAAAAGTTGGAATACAGTAGATATAATGCAAAAATAAAATATGAATGGGTTTACAAAATTTTTAGAGCCATGGATTTGCTCTAATACTTCACTTATATCTTTTTTAGCACAGTGTGCTTTGTTATTTTTGAAGAAATGCTCTCATGCTTCACTTTGATTTATTTGGGAGTTAAGAAATTTTCAGAAATTTTCTCTTGCTTCAATTAGATTATTTTGAGAGAAAGAAATATTATGCTCATGTTCTTCACTTAAAATTGTTTGAGCTTATCAAAAGCAACATATGAAAATAGTGCCAAAGTGATAGATATACAAGGAGGATATACTAAAAAATTTCATGAAGATCATTGGACAAAATAAACTTGATTCTTAGTAATGGTTTTGAGATATGACGATATGATATGTGAGTCATGTTGATGAGTAATTATGCTTTAGCAAGAATATTGATGTTAAGGTTTGTGATTCCCTATGCAAGCATGAAAATCAATAGTTATGCATTGAAATTTATATCCTACTTGAGGTGCATTATTTGGTGTTACTTATGCTTAATGCTTGGGTACGAGATTTTTCGTTTCTTGGTTGGTTGCTTCTCAATCTTTTTGCTAGCCTTCATTTTGCACCAAGTATGATCACTACTTGTGCATCCAAAAACCCTTTAAACCAATTTTGCCATATGAGTACACTATATCTACCTCTATGCGGTATGTCCATGTCATTCTCACTACTAGGAAAAAGGCTATAGCTAATATGGACATTAATGGCGCTCCAGGTATGTGGTGCACCACTGCTATATAGCAGTGGTGCACCATATGCAGGTATGCCATTAGTGTCCATATCACTAGTGGCGCACCACATCCACGGTGCGCCACTACTAACATTTTTTTAAAACTAGTAATGGCGCACCATGGGACAATGCGCCATTATTAGTTTTAACTAGTAATGGCGCACCAGAACAGTGGTGCACCACTACTAACAATTATTATTTTTTATTTTTTAAACTATTAATGGTGCACCACACACCAGGTGCGCCATTAGTAACCAGGGTTACTAATGGCGCATTCTTAGGTGGTGCGCCATTGGTAGCCTGGAACTAGCTAGTTATTTTGGACATCCACCCACCACACTCACTTTCCCCACTTCATTCTCTCCACCTCCTCCTCCAAGCTTGGTCTCGACTGCCTCCTCCTCCTCACCTCATTTGCACCATAGATTCACCCAAATTAAGTGGTTAAATTTCCTTTTTTTTGATAGGTAAGTAAGGGAAAGCTTTCTTTATGTTCTAGATCTACCTTTTTCTCCCTCCAACAACGTGCACATGCACTTTTTATGGCCTAGATCAACGTATGTTTGTGGTGTTGCATATGTTTGTGGTGTTGCATATGTTTGTGTTTGGAGGTACCGGTATTTGAAATGCGATAGTTGCCACTATTTTGCCGAAATGTTGATTCATTTCCGTTTCGGCGAGAATTTGGCACTATGCATTCTTTTTGGTCCTATTTTTAGGCAAAATCATGCCAAAAAAATTGGTTGTAAAATATCATTTTGCTCTACCCCGCAGGCAACCATGGTCCACACGATGACCGAAGGCATCGTGAATAGGGTTTTGAGCTCCGCGAAGGCCGAGATGCTTCAAAAGAATGAGAGGGAGATAAGATGTCCGTGTCAAAGATGCAAGCTGAAGAGCCTTATGGACCCGGATTCCGTAAAGGTGAGGGACCACCTGCTCTTGCGTGGTTTCATGGATGGCTATCGGTGGCAAAGTGATGAAGATGATTATGAAGTCGTCCATGGGGGCCAGGCAAGAAATGAGGAAGGGCAATAAGACAACCGCGGCGAGGGCGGGTGAGAAGACGAAGAATCTCACTAGTAGAAAAAGGGTCTAATGTGCAGCACATTAGTCCCGGTTTGTATTTGAGCCGGCACTAATGTGACCTTTAGTGCTGGTTCCAACGGCTAGGGCGACGGAGGTCATTAGTACTGATTCGTGGCGAACCTTTAGCACCGGTTCGTGCCATGAATCGGTACTAAAGAGAGTGGTGGTAGGATGTTGTCAGACTGGGGCCCCTCCAGCACCTTTAGTATCGGTTCGTGGCACTAATATAATCAAAGCCCCAAACATCAAAGGTTCAATAACAAGTGTATAGTTCATAGGCATTTCAAGACGTCTACTAATATTACCAATTCTGTGGCATTCATCAGAAGACAAGACAAACTTACGAGCATCCTTGAAAAGAGTAGGCCAATAAAAACCGGATTGCAATACCTTATGTGCAGTTCTATCTCCAGCATGGTGTCCTCCGTAATCCTCGGAGTGACACTTGTGTAGGATTTGTTCCTGTTCATGCTCAGGTACACAACGTCTAATAACACCATCTACTCCTTTATAAAGGTGTGGGTCATCCCAAAAGTAATGTCTTAAATCATAGATTTTTTTCTTTTGCTGGTATGTGAAACTAGGTGGTATAAATTTAGCAACAATGTAATTAGCATAATCAACACACCACGGAGCAGTATTAGAAACATTTATGACAGCTAATTGTTCATCAGGAAAGCTATCATCAATAGGTAGTGGGTCATCAAGAACATTTTTAAACCTAGACAAGTTGTCTGCAACGGGGTTCTCCGCTCCCTTTCAATCAATAATATGCAAATCATATTCTTGTAGCAAGAGAACCCATCTAATAAGTCTAGTTTTAGCATCTTTCTTATCCATGAGATATTTAATAGCAGGATGATCAGTGTGAACAGTTACTTTGGAATCAACAATATAAGGTCTGAACTTGTCACAAGCAAATACAACTGCTAAAAATTCTTTTTCAGTAGTAGCATAATTTCTCTGGGCACTGTCTAGAGTTTTACTAGCATATTGGATAACATTTAATTTCTTATCAACTCTTTGTCCTAGTACAGCACCAATAGCATAATCACTAGCATCACACATAATTTCAAAGGGTAAATTCCTATCAGGTGGCTGGACAATAGGTGCAGAAATCAAGGCTTTCTTAAGTATTTAAAATGATTCTACACAATCATCATCAAAAACAAAAGGAACATCTTTTTGAAAGAGATTAGTCAGAGACCTAGAAATTTTAGAGAAGTCTTTAATAAACCTCCTATAGAAACCAACATGACCAAGGAAACTTCTTATACCTTTAATATCTTTAGGACACGCCATCTTTTCAATAGCATCTACTTTAGCTTTATCAACTTCAATACCTCTTTCGGAAATTTTATGCACCAAGACAATACCTTCATTAACCACAAAGTGTCACTTCTCCCAATTCAAGACAAGATTAGTTTCTTCACATCTCTGCAAAACTCGATCAAGGTTGCTTAAGCAATCATCAAAAGAAGTTCCGTAAACGGAGAAATCATCCATGAAAACCTCAACAATCTTTTCACCAAAGTCAGAGAATATAGCAGTCATACATCTTTGAAAGGTAGTAGGTGCATTGCATAAATCAAAAGGCATATGTCTATAAGCAAAGGTACCAAAAGGGCAAGTAAAAGTGGTCTTTTCCTGATCCTCTTGTGACACAGGTATTTGAGAGAAACCAGAATAACCATCTAAAAAGCAAAAAATGTGTATGTTTGGATAGTCTTTCTAGCATTTGATCAATAAAAGGTAGAGGGTAATGATCTTTTCTACTAGCTTTATTTAATTTGTGGAAATCAATTACCATTCTATAACCTGTAACAATTCTTTGTGGGATCAATTCATCCTTATCATTAGGAACAACAGTAATACCTCCCTTCTTAGGGACGCAATCAACGGGACTTACACACTTACTATAAGCAATATGATAAATTATACCTGCCTCCAGAAGCTTTAGTATTTCATTTCTTACCACTTCTTTCATATTACGATTTAACCGTCGTTGATGATCAACAGCTGGTTAAGCATCAGGCTCCAAATTAATTTTGTGCTGCCATAGAGTGGGATTAATGCCCTTAAGATCATCAACAGTATATCCAATAGCGGCACGGTGCTTCTTCAATGTTTTCAATAATTTCTTTTCTTCATGCTCTGAAAGTTTAGCACTAATAATAACAGGATATATCTTCTTTTCTTCGAGATAAGCATATTTAAGAGTATCAGGTAATTGTTTAAGCTCAAACATGGGATCTACCTTGGGTGCAGGAGGATCCCCAAGGATTTCAACAGGAAAATTATGTTTCAAAACAGGCCCTTGATTAAAGAATACTTCATATATTTCTCTTCTTTCATTCATAAACATATCATTTTCATGGTCGAGCAAATATTGTTCTAAAGGATCATTAGGAGGTACGGAAATAGAAGCAAGACCAATAATTTCATCTTTACTAGGCAATTCTTTATCATGGGGTTGTCTATGAAATTTAGAGAAATTAAAATCATGAGACATATCCCCTAAACCAACAGTAACAATATCCTTTTCGCAGTCTATCTTAGCATTAACAGTATTCAAGAAGGGTCTACCAAATATAATGGGACAAAAGTCATCTTGTGGGGAACCAAGAACAAGAAAATCAGTAGGTTATTTAATTTTCCCACACAAGACTTCAACATCTCTAACAATCCCAATTGGTGAATAGTATCTCTATTAGCAAGCTTAATAGTAACATCAATATCTTCTATCTCAGCAGGTGCAATATCATGCATAACTACTTTATATAAGGAATGAGATATTGCACTCACACTAGCACACATATCACATAAGCCATGATAACAATGATCTCCTATTTTAATAGAAACAACAGGCATGCCAACAACAGGTCTATGCTTATTTTTAGTATTGGGTCTAGCAATTCTAGCAGCTTCATCATAGAAATAAATAACATGCCCATCAATATAATCAACCAACAGATATTTAACCATAGCAATACTAGGTTCAACTTTAATTTGTTCAGGGGGTGTAGGTGTTCTAGCATTACTCTTACGAACCACAGTTGAAGCTTTAGCATGATCCTTTATTCTAACGGGAAAAGGCGGATTCTCAATATAAGAGGTAGGAACAATAGGATCAACATTGTAAGTAATAGTTTTTTCTTCAACTTTAATAGGTTCTACTACTTTCACTTCAATGGGAGCATGATATTTAAACCACTTCTCCTTAGGGAGATCAACATGAGTAGAAAATGATTCACAGAAAGAAGCTACTATCTCAGAGTCAAGTCCATATTTAGTGCTAAATTCACGAAAAGCATCGGTATCCATAAAAGATTTAACACAATAAAACTTAGGGGTTATACCTGACTCCTTACCTTCGTCGAGTTCCCAGTCTTTAGAGTTGCATTTAATTCTTTCCAATAAATCCCATTTGAATTCAATTGTCTTCGTCATAAAAGAACCAGTATAAGAAGTATCGAGCATGGAGCGATCATTATGAGAAAGCCCAGCATAAATTTTTTGAATAATATTTTTTTCTTGAGAGCCCATGATTGGGGCATGAATATAACATTGACTTAAGTCTCTCCCAATCTTGAGCGATACTTTCCCCTTCACAAGGCCAAAAATTATATATATAATTCCGATCACGTTGAACCAGATGCATAGGATAAAATTTCTGATGAAATTCCAATTTCAATCGGTTGTAGTTCCATGATCCAATATCATCACATAGCCTATACCATGTCAATGACTTTCCCTTCAAAGATAAAGTGAAGACCTTCTTCTTGACAACAACCTCGGCATACCTGCAAGCTTAAATAATCCACAAACTTCATCCAGGTATATTAGGTGCATATCGGGATGTAATGTTCCATCTCCTGTATAGGGATTATCTAGCAGTTTCTCTATCATACCCGAAGGAATTTCAAAGTAAATATTTTTAGTAGGTTCAGTAGGTTGAGGATCAACTCTTTGCACTTCTGGTCGGGGTGAAGATACCCCGAACAAGCCGCTCAAAGGATTATTTTCCATAATAACAAGTGACAGTAAATTTCAGCACAATATATAAGTGTTTCTTTACCAAATTCCACCTACCAAAGGCGCTTCACTCCCCGGCAACGGCGCCAGAAAAGAGTCTTGATGACCCACAAGTATAGGGGATCTATCGTAGTACTTTCAGTAACTAAGAGTGTCTAACCCAACGAGGAGTAAAAGGAAATGACAAGAAGTTTTCAGTTAGGTATTCTCTGCAAGCACTGAAATTATCGTTAACATGTAGTTTTGTGATAAGGTAATTCGTAATGGGTAACAAGTAACAAAAGTAACTAGGTGCAGCAAGGTGGCCCAATCCTATTTGTAGCAAAGTACAAGCCTGGACAAACTCTTATATAAACAAAAGCGCTTCCGAGGACACATGGGAATTACTGTCAAGCTAGTTTTCATCATGCTCATATGATTCACGTTCGTTACTTTGATAATTTGATATGTGGGTGGACCGGTGCTTGGGTACTGCCCTTCCTTGGACAAGCATCCCACTTATGATTAACCCCTCTCGCAAGCATCCGCAACTATGAAAGAAGAATTAAGGTAAACCTAACCATAGCATGAAACATATGGATCCAAATCAGCCCCTTACGAAGCAACGCATAAACTAGGGTTTAAGCTTCTGTCACTCTAGCAACCCATCATCTACTTATTACTTCCCAATGCCTTCCCCTAGGCCCAAATAATGGTGAAGTGTCATGTAGTCGACATTCACATAGAACCACTAGAGGAGAGACAACATACATTTCATCAAAATATCGAACGAATACCAAATTCACATGATTACTTATAACAAGACTTCTCCCATGTCCCTAGGAACAAACTTAACTACTCACAACGCATATTCATGTTGATAATCAGAGGGATGCTACATCTTGAGCTAGCGTTGGTTTTCCCCGAAGAGGAGAGGGTGATGCAGCAAGTGTAGCTAAGTATTTCCCTCAGTTTTGAGAACCAAGGTATCAATCCAGTAGGAGGCTCCTCAAAAGTCCCACGCACCTACACAAACAAACTGAGAACTCGCAACCAACACAATTAAGGGGTTGTCAATCCCTTCACGGCCACTTACGAAAGTGGGATTTGATAGAGAGATTATAATATATTTTTGGTATTTTATAATATAGATGGAAAAAGTAAAGATGCAAATAAAGATAGATTGAAAGCAAATATGATAAGAGATAGACCGGGGGGCCATAGGTTTCACTAGAGGCTTCTCTCGAGATAGCATAAGTATTACGGTGGGTGAACAAATTACTGTCGAGCAATTGATAGAAAAGCGCATAGTTATGAGATTATCTAGGCATGATCATGTATATAGGCATCACGCCCATAACAAGTAGACCGACTCCTGCCTGCATCTACTACTATTACTCCACACTTCGACCGACTCCTGCCTGCATCTAGAGTATTAAGTTCATAAGAACAGAGTAACGCTTTAATTAAGATGACATGATGTAGAGGGATAAACATATGCAATATGATATAAACCCCATCTTGTTATCCTCGATGGCAACAATACAATACATGTCTTGCAACCCTTTCTGTCACTGGGTAAGATCACCGCAAGATTGAACCCAAAGCTAAGCACTTCTCCCATGGCAAGAAAGATCAATCTAGTAGGCCAAACCAAACTGATAATTC
>NW_025232127.1:0-10217 GCF_018294505.1 Triticum aestivum | reverse complement strand
ATTGTTCCATACTATTATGTTACCTTTTTGGATGTTTATGGGCTTTATTTTACACATTTATATCATTTTTGGGACTAACCTACTAACCGGAGGCCCAACCCGTATTGCTGTTTTTGTTCCACCATGGCTCGCATTGTGTGTCATCTCCTCATAAGCCCTGCCACATCTCCATCATGGCTCTTTCTTTTTCATGTGCCATCATGCCTCGAAATCAAAAGGATACACATGACCGAGCATTAAGCCTGTCATATACTCGTATTGATACGATTAATGAAGTAGGAGTCTGAAAAATAGCAACATACAACATTGGTAACAAAAGGGTGACCAGGGTTGCAATCGTTTTATATGATGGTCGCGCACTAAGCAGCTCGGGTTACAACATGGATAATGAAGGGTTGGACATCTGGCGACAACATCCGTCACTACTTTTTGGAAGCGGTGACCATGATGAACAAAAGATGGAATCATCTCAAGAGTAACAAAATTCGGTTATTGACTTCTAAATGCATGGTTTCTGTTAGATTATAGGCATACATCTGTATATGGTAGATTATGATTTGTAATCATTTCCTGCCTTATCTCTAGAAAAGGCTTCTTGCCCACTAAGCCTTGTACTCTATATGAACTGCCCGAGAGGCTCAATACAACATCCATCATATTCCACCATTCTCCTCTCTATCTCTTCTAACATGGTATCAGCCGCAAGTTCCTAGACCTAACCGCCGCACGCTTCCGCACCGCGCCACCCCTAGGAAGGTCGATCATCATGATCTCTTCCGTGGGGCGCATGACCCATAGCAGGGTTCATCCGTTGATCCATGAATGGCTGCCCTGGTGAGTTTTTCCGATCTCTTGATCGGCTTTCTCTCCGCCGGTTGCTTGCCCGGTATTTTCTTTTTTGGGCCATTGCACTGTGGCACGCGGTCCCGGCCAGTACCCGAGGCCGTCCTCACGGCTGCACTGACCAGCACACCGCCATTGCACCGCCCCTTCGGGACGTAGTGCCACGGCTCACGGTCCATGCCGCCACCCCGAGGTCCTCTCGCCGTCATCCCGACCCGCGAGTTGCTATGCCATCACCATGATCTTGCGTGTACGTAGGAAATATTTTGAAATTACTACGTTCCCCAACAGGTTCGCAACTGTAGATTACATGTCATGAATATAAATTGTAGTATGATTCTGGAACTAGTTGTTTTAATCATTTTATCACCCATTTGTGGGGGTACTAGTGCTAACTTTTACTAAGAATGCCATGAACTTATTTCTTAAATCTTGCAGGATTACTCAGATCGACGGGTGCGTTGGTGACCATCGCAGCCGGTGGGAGGAGCTCACCGCATCGCAGGAATGGCAGCTATGAGGCAAGGAGTGAGAGATTGGTGGTGAGCCTGCCCGGGCCGCTACTGCTGCCGGCAGTCCTCCAGGAGCTGCTGCCGGCAGTTTTCAGTGACCACCTCCCCGAGATGCTGCAGGAGGAAACGTCTCCAAACTCCTACTGCCAGCAGCACTGTTCCAAGATCCTGCTGTCGGCAGCCACGTGTCTAAGATCTTACTGCGCGACAAAGGTGCTGCCGGTGAGCTCTCTCTCCTCCATCTTTTTTCTTGCAAAAAATGTTTCCTTTTCCCTGTTGAATTGGATGCGTACATAGGCAGTAGAGAAAGCATGCACATATGCACTAGATAGAAATTCATTTCACTAAATCAAAACTTGTTGTGTGCATAGACAGGGTGGCCGTGCATCACCTTTGCTCGCCGGACGGGTCGGGTCGCCCATGTCCTATCGCCTGCTTCCCTACAGCATGATGACAACGGTTTGGCCACAACTGGGCGGTGCCGGTTGCCTCTTCCTTAGTTCTGGTAAGTCCTTGATCTCTTTCTTTTCTCCCTGTGCCTTGAGATGGCCATGATGCTGTTTGTGGCGGTGGTGGTTGGAACCAGCCTTGTGATTGTGATGGTCTTGTGGTAGATAGATATTCATTTCACTAAAAACTGACTCAAAACTATTATGTGCCATGTTTGTTTTGACTTATTCCACCATAAACGAAATCTTTACCATATTGATACACAATAAGCTCCTTCTGTGATGTTTACAATTAGGAGCTGTTGCTCTTGTTGTGTTAAAAGACACTATTTTGCCTTATTAGGGGAGTTACCGGCTTTTGTTGACTATTGGCTTTCTCTTGCTGAGTCGATACACTGGATATGTGATCTGTGATTTGCTGGTTATTGGTCTAAACTCTCTCTCTTTTGTTTTGCGCACGCCTAGTTTAGCACACTCCTCTCAACTGTTATTTTTTTGACATGGATAAAAGACCCTAACTTCTTGCAGCAGTCTGACATGGATATATGAGGCATCCATGCCAGGTTTGAACTCTAGAAAATGCAAGAATTGTTGAAAACTCAAACAACTTTGAATGGTGCCTTGAATTTGTCATGGAAACTGGTGAAATTTTTTTGGGCCATTTGAAGGATGTCGAGAAAAATAACGTGCTCTCACAGGGAGCCTTCTGTCCAACCCAAACACCCGGTGGCTACAGTCAGAGCAGCACAGGGAGACGGGGACTCGATGGAGCTCGAGGTAGTTGGAGTCATGCGAAGAGGAACCGACGAGAGCTTGGGAGAAACACGAGAGGCGACTTCTCTCAAGGATCCAGATCCTGCAACAGACGTTGATTGCAACAACGGGCCAGTTGTAAAAACCTAGTGTTGCTGGCCATGAGGCACGTGACGTGTAGAAAAGGCGGCGGACGCGGAGCTGCGATCCTCCAGGTGATCTATATTGTTTTCCATTTTAAAAGGTCTGCAAATTAAGAAAAGGAAACAAAAATAGAAAGACATAAGGAAAAAAATGGAGAATGAAAAAACCCCAAAGAAAAACCGACAAACTGAAAAAAAAATCAGACTAGAGATGCATGCTTTTTTATTAGCATGATCGTTCAATAGGAAGAAGGAAACAAGTACTTTGGTACTCCCTCCGTCTAGGTGAGTATTGAAGGAGCAGCATGTAGGTTCGAGCCCCACATCATAGTGCGGCCGTTATTTTTGAAGATTAAAAAAAAAACAAGGTGCAAGTAACACTGTACTGACACCCGCCATACATAAATACGTACATACAAAACTGTGTACGGTATGCGAAATGACTATATTGTCCTTTATACATTTTGTGAGGGGGTTGTACCGAAGTGGATACCACCCGCGTTGCAACGGAATTTTTTAGAAAAATACCACTCATAGATATCAAGAAAATAAATTAACTATATCATGTATTCCCTCTTGGATGGAGGGAGTAGGAGTACATTCCAGAAAACAAATTGGATGAGAGCAGAAACAAAATATGTATACCATATTTGTTTTACTTAGTTCTGCAAAAAAACAAAACGAAAAAAATTACATAGCCAAGTGCAAAGTTCAAGATATAATACAACCACATGCAAAACTGATGCTCAATTACTGAATACCGGAAGGTTTTTGCAAAAAAAGAAAACTGTAAAGTGGTCATTGGGTGAAGCCCTAGGCCCAATTTTGGAGGCCATTGGCATTTTTCTCCATATAAAATTATGACCCTATTTAGGATGTTTCAGCATTAACAGGAAACCATCTAAGTAGCTCGTTCCCTCAAAAAAAATAATTCTAAGTAGCTCGTACTACCTTGTCAGCCACCACACTTAATCCGTTGTTTGCGTCTTTGTTAAAAAAAATTTTGAAACTAACATTGAGAACTTATATCGATATTCCCGCCATTTCATGTATATGGAGTGGCTTCGTTGGATGATTGCTCGGCTATTTGTTGATGGATTGTGGGACGGAGAAAATAGTATATCCATGTTGGTTTTCATCATTTGGATCAGCTACGCCTACGCGTTGAGGAAGATAACATACTTTGCTGGCCAGTAGGCTTCAGACACTGTTAATGTTCCGGTGAAAATAATTACGTAGATATCTGAATAACCAAATTTAAATTGGAACAACCAGATTTTCGCACAATTAACGACGCCATACAAGTTCAAACACCCGTGTCCTCTTTTTCCCTGCATTTTTATTTTTATAATATTTTCTAAAGTAATTCTTTTTTTTGAACATCAGTACAGACATAAACGCTCATATACACGTGCATATACTCATCCCTATGAACGCACACACGCACAACCTACCCCTATGAGCACCTCTGAAAGACTAAGCCGGCATATCATCTTGAGATTTACGAAGTCGCCGTAGGCACCTCGTCATCGACAGGAACGTCTCCTCCCACTGAATGCGCATCGCCGGAAATCCTGAAATAAATCCAGATATAAATGCGAGCACCAGGATTTGAACCCTGGTGGGCTGAGGATACCACAGTCCCTCTAACCATCCAACCACAGGTTGGTTCGCTCTGGCCACTGCACTATTAAATTTTCGGTTGGTGTCGACAGAACCGCCCTCTCTCTCCAACGATCGTGACTCTCTTGTTGTCAGCTAGCAGTGTGGACGGTGGTTCTACTCGTGTCGTGTGGATCAGCAAGCATCGATTAGCTCAATTTCTCGTTTACGGTGGCCACCATACCATAGATACCTGCAGAAGCTCAGCTGGGGGTTCGGCCTCAATCCGCTGAACACATCCTGAGTCCCCGGCCGCGGAATCGATTCCCACGTCTTCAGCCAGCCGGCGGCCACGACCTGCTCCAATCGCCGGCCGGATTCCGCCACCTCCTGCACCCGCCGGCCTAGGTAATAATAATATACCCCAACATCCTATGTATGATTTTTGCTTCTGGGATTACCATGTGCATAATCAGTGATGCATTTTCCTTCTACTTTCATGTTGGCAAGAGCAGCCGGCGACTTGCTGCACCTAATGGGGGATTCAGACGACAGACTAGAGTTCACAGTGACCAAGGAAGAAGAATACCGGACCAACCAGCTGAGGGACCGAAATGACCTCCGCGGCAGGCTCTATATCTTCGGTCTCGACAATGTTGAAAGCAAAGAGGAAGCTCTGGAAGCCAATCTAGATGCCAAGGAACGGCTGGCAGACCTGGAACTATGCTGGGAGCGTGAGAGCCGCAGACCAAACGTCAAAGCAGAGGCGCAGGTAATGGAGGGCCTCTGTCCTCCGGCGCAGCTTCAATCTCTGGAAATCTGGGGCTACCATGGTTCGAGGTATCCAAGCTGGATGGTGGGCAGGGCACACAGAACGGCGGCCCGAAGGGGCTGGAAAGGATCTTCTTCTGGGGCTGTACTTAACTTGGACCTGCTCCTAAACTTGAGAATTTCCTGCGTCTTCAAGTGCTCTGGTTCAGTGACTGCAGCTGGGACGCCCTGCCTGATAACATGGAATACCACACGTCGCTCAAGAAACTGATCATCATTTCATGCTTGAATATCCAGGTCCATTGAGGAGCTTAACGTGGTGTCTTGCAACTGCAATGCAGCCTTCACAAAGTCTTTTCGGATTATCGGACATCCAAACTGGCAAAAGATTGAGCATATATTCCTAAAAAAATATATGTTAACATCTGGCGATGACATAAAGGTACTACTACAACTCTACTTTTTCTCTATTTTCTGTTTGGAAAATGGTACCAAGTAAGGATCTGAAATTTAAGAGCCAGTACATACATTTGCTGGCATCTAAAACATACATTTGCTGCTTACTGCTTCAACCATTTGATAACCTTGAAAAAAAACAGGCTCCTGAGGACTCGAGGGCGAGAGGTGAAGAAATGACTCTTCATCGCCAGGTTTGCGAGTGAAAAAGGTGCTCTACTTACCCTTGCATCCGCTTTACAGAGGATGCATAATGTCATGCCTGCAACTCATCATCACTAAATAATGTAGTTGTTCCTATGATCTGTAATGTAGTGGAGTCATGAATAATTTCGGCGTTATGTTTGTTTTGTAAGAATGTGGAATGATGAACACACAACTTACTTGTTTCCTATGGTTTGTAATGTTGCGGTCTTTTTTTGGTTCTGTCCTGCAATGTTGTGACCATGTCTGACGACTATTGTTACTGGACTGGTACTAGGAGGCAGACACCTTGGTCGGCTGCAAAAATTATTCAGATCAAGCTTTCCCCTAAATGACCTTTTCGCCTGTAGTTCGTTTACTGTGGGATTAAACCTTGCACGAGAAACTTTCTACTGCTTATGATCATCATGAATTAAACCTTGAAGGGGTATTGTCTGAACGGCCACGAGACCCCTCTCCCTCGCGTTGCCCACGCCCAAGGGCGACTCCGGGGTGACCCGAAACCCTAGCGTCCGCTGCCGCTCGTCCTCCTTCCTCCCACCGCGCCGCTGCCGGAGGACGTCACCGGGCGAAAAAAGCCCGCGTGGCCGACAGCGGTGGCGGGGTTCTCTCGCACGGCTTCTCTGGATCTGTTGGGCGGCGGCCCTTGGGGTTCGCCGTGGTGCTCGGCTGCTGCTGCGGCGGCGCCTGGGTGAGGTTGCTACGGTGCTTGGGCAAGGACGCGGCTGCTGCTCGTGGGTGGTGGTGTTTCTCCCTCGCGGCTGTGAGCTGGTAGCCAGATGCCCTTCCGGCACGAGGTCGGCCATGGCGGTGGCGACCCTTCTCCCCGGCGAGCGTTCGTGCGGGTGTCAGCGGCGCGGCCCGGTGGGTGTCCAAACAGGTCCCCTCCTCCACCCTCCTCCCCTCCCGACTTCCCCGCCCTCATTAGCGGAGGCGACCTGGTGGCCACGACGGTGAGGCCACGGCGGGGCTCGCGCTGCGCCCTGAGCGGCGGCCGCCGGCCTCTGGCCTGGGCTCGTGCTTGCGCTGCGCCTGAGCAGCGGCGACGGCCAGTTGCCACAGCGGTGAGGGCATGGCGGGGTTCGGGCTGCGCCTCATGGCGGCATCCGGCCCCTCGCCGGCAATCATGCTCGCACTGCTCCTCTGAGCAATGGCTGCGCGCAGACCACGGGCAGGCTTGCGCGCTGCTCCTCTTGGCAGCGGTGGTGTGGCCACACCCTGGAAAAATTTGCGCCTTTTGATCGTGTTTGGCTGGAGTGGATGTGCTGGAGTGGGCTTCACTGGAGGCGTCGAGACTCTCGGCGAACAGCGAGGCTGGTGAGGATGGTTGGTCCTGGGAGCGTGCTTGGAGCGCTGCGGACGGTTTGGCCGACCGCGCGTGGGTGTCCGGCGTCTGACAGGCTGTGGACGCTGGTTGGTTGGACCACGAGAGCTGGCTACGTTGGCGAGGGGCTGCGGAGGGGGCAGTGCGAAGGACAATGCCGCCTTCTTCAATCTGGCGAGTATGGTGGGAGGTGGGCGACATAGCGGATGAAAGTCTTGCCCATCTTTGATCGGTGCCGGCGACGATGGCGCCCGTGGGCGTCGTTCTCCTCCTTGGAGGTGTTGTTGAAGCATGTCAACATCTCCCTACCTCTCTGGGACTGGTGGATGTCTCCGGGTGAAAGCCAAAATTCAGTTGGATTGGCGTGATGGCGGCGTCCTTGACGTCGTCCCTCTGTTGGGAGCATCGCGCTTGGAGACACGGGGCTCTTGTTTTCTTCTCCGGCGCACGACGTTTTCCTAGGCTGATGCTCAGAGGCGCTATGGACGCTGTCACCGGTGAGTACAAGGAGATGTCTTTTATCGGGATCGACCAAGTCCCGCCATCTACCTGCCATCCTTAGGCATCAAGGGTGGATGGTGCGTCGACAAGGGAAATTCAGGCAAAGCTGTCGGCCTTTGGACGTGATAGGCGGCGGTTGAGACGCGGCGATGATACTCGGGTTAGGACAGGCTCTCTTTTGCTTTGTAGTTCAGATTTCAGTAGTGGTTGTCTTCGGACTAGCCGGATGTGGAGTGCATTCTTCGCTTGTGTTAGCGAGTTGTAGACGTTATACTCTACCATGTTGTGTTGTTTGAGTGGTATCAGCTCTTTCTTGAGCTTGTAAATCTTTTCTTTTCTATCAATGCATCGAAACGCAGAACTTTTGCATTTTCGCGAAAAAAAAAAACTTGTCCGTGACGAAGCGAGCGTTGACGGGGTAGTTTTCAGAGGGTCCATGCCGGGCCATGATCCCGCCCTGGATCAGGACAGAGAAGGTGGCCATGCCTAGCTTTACAAGGACTACTTCGATCTCACCAATCTAGTGTACAGTGCCAAGCTATTCCGGCGCCGTTTCCGGATGAGAGAGATCTATTCAACCGCATTCGAGTTAGAGTGATGGAGTACGATGATTTTTTTTAAGTGCAAACCAGATGCATGTGGTAAGTTTGGCTTCTCCTCTTATAAAAAATACACCGCAGCAATTCAGATGATTGCATGTGGAGTAGCCGGTGATCTGGTAGATGAATACATATGCATGCGTGAATCTGTATGCCTGGATTCAATGTATAAGTTTTATGAAGCTGTGGTTCAAATTTTTGGCCCGGAGTACTTGAGAGAACCAACTGTTCCCAACACTCAGCGGATGTTGTCGATCAACGAGGGCAGAGGTTTTCCTAGGATGCTTGGAAGCATAGATTGTATGCAATGAGAGTGGAAGAACTGCCCATTTGCTTGGCAGAGGCAGTACAAGGGGCATGTTGGAAAGTGCACGGTCATTCTTGAAGCAGTGTCATCACATGATCTCTGGAGTTGGCACTCTTTTTTTGGCATGGCAGGCTCTCACAATGATATCAACGTGGTTCAACACTCTCCGGTGTTCGGCAGACTCGCGGCAGGCAACTCCCCGGAGGTGAGCGATCATATCAATGGCCATGAATACACCAAGGCATACTACGTAGCTGATGGTATCTATCCCCAGTGGTCTACATTTGTGAAGACCATCTCCAATCCTCATGGAGAGAAGAGGGTTTGGTTGGCCAAAAAACATGAGAGTGATAGGAAGGATGTGGAGCGTGCTTTCAGTGCTCTCCAATCTCGATGGGCTATTGTTCACACCCTGCTAGGACATGGAGCCTGGAGATTATGTGATGTGATGATAGCTTCTGTGATCATGCACAACATGATCATAAAGGATGCATGATGATCATTGGGAGTTCCAGGGTCAGAATGTTGAGCCCCAACCAGGACTGGCAACATTTTAGGAGTTCCTCTAGTTTCAGCATGAGTTGCGTGATCGCGACACTCACACTCGACTTCAAGATATTTTGGTTGAGCATATGTGGACTTTCGTAGGGAACCAGTAGGACTTTTATTTGGTTGTAATAAATCTATAAGATTTTAAATTATTCAATTTTAAAACTATGAATTTATTCTCGTATGTGTTTCAATTTTCAGATATTTTTACTATTCTTACCATTTATTTAAGTTTGTTCCGTTGTTTTGAGAGAAATACCCAGATCCGGGAAAAAAAATGAAATGGCAGGTCAAATAAGCAGCCCCATAGGATGCACTGTAAGGATGCGAATACCGGATACATTTGTCCCATTTATTCTCCATTTTGTACATGTCGACATGTACAAAATAATAGAGAATAAATGAGACAAATGGATCCCGTTTTCACATCCCTAGTGCACTACCAGAAAAACAGCCGGACACCTGCCCGGACTGAATCGAAGATAAATTCGGGTCCGTTTAAGCAGCCCGTAGGAGACGTCCTCATAGTGCTATCATCAAACTCACAATTGTACTAGTTGGGAGTCCATTTCCCACGATAATAAAGTTGGTGGGAAAGATCGACCAAGACGTCAACCAACAACGTCCAAACCTACACAAACGAATATCCTAGTACGTTGCGTAGCAGTCAGCATGTGCTTAGTTTGGTTTATGCATGCTTACAAATATCATCTCTGTTTGTTGGACAACGTTATCGTGTTCCATAGGTCATAGCTGACATCGGACTGCGAGAAATATGGTCGGTTTTTGCAACTCAAAATAGTACTATAAGATAGTGCAGCAGCCACTTGTAATCTGCCGATACTACTGGTGCCAAAGACGATAAACTGATATGATGCACACAGACGAAGTTTCACGGAAGGTGCTATAAACTCCAAGACTAGACTATAGTAGTGGAATTTGACGAGATTCGTAATGAAACACTGGGATCATAGTAATCTTTAAAAAAAATGAAACACTGGGATTGAGAAATGGTTTCGAGGTGGAATAAATTATCGAATCATCAGTTGATAGGGAATGAGCTGATCAGAGCGAACTACGGGTGACTTCTTTTGGGTTTATGAGATGGCTTCTAGCTACCAAACAACATAAGCCTAAAAGAAGTGTCCAGTTTCTTTCCACCGAGAAGCCCACCAGAAGCAACGCGCAGTGCATTTTCGAGAAA
>NW_025232126.1:8142-10221 GCF_018294505.1 Triticum aestivum | reverse complement strand
TGGTGGTGGTGGTGGTGGTGGTGGTGTTGCTGTTGTTGTTGTTGGTGTTGCTGGTGGTGTTGTTGTTGCTAGTGTTGCTGGTGGTGTTGCTGTTGTTGTTGTTGTTGTTGTTGTTGTTGTTGTTGTTGCTGTTATTGTTGTTGTGTAGCGACCTGACCCAAAATCGGTCAAATCTCTGTGTCTGTACCATCCCAAGATCATGCTGGTACTCACAGTACATCGATAAAGTAATCAAAGTTCAATCACACCTGAATTTTATTACACGATTCTCATATAGAGTCTTTATTACAAGGGAATAAATTCGGCTCAAGGCCAACTCATGAAAAATAAACTACTAATGCTGCGGAAGCGTCGAAGGTAAAGCGAGTCCATCCGACTCCAAAGGGCAATCGCCAAGCGCGGAGCGTAGCCTCACTCCTGATCGGAATATACCTCTGCAACATAAGACGTTGCAGCCATGTAGGTCAGCTTTTGGAATAAGCTGGCAAGTCATGAAGAATAACAATAATAAAGTTACTACACTATATGCATTTTGGCTGTGGAGCTCTAAGTTTCATCATTTTGCGTAAAGCCAATTTTATCCTACTACAGTGGACTTGTTTGCAAATTACTACAAATTGTTGGTAGTTATTGAGATGGTTCCGCCAACCAATATCTCGTTCCCAAATTATTAAGTCATAAACCCCTCAAATTAATTCATTAGTTTCAGTGTTGAGAATTCCGAATACTTTCAAGTTCCAGAGGCTCAAATGTCCGTAACCGGGGACACGGCTAATCGATTAGATCTTTAAACTCTGCAGAGGTTTGCGCACTTTCCCCGCAAGAATCATTCCCTCCTTTTAAAGTCTTCGCACTTCATGGTGTTTGAAGACGGGACGAATGAAACAGGGTCTTCCGAAGAGTTCTTCTGGCTACTGCCGGTACCCATCCAATCCTACCGTTCTTCTACATCTCGTAGTACCGTCCAGCCAGCGTCACTACTAGGGTCAACCCAGCCAGAGCCCATAATGGCTTGCGGCTGCACAGGTAAGCTTCCGGTCATGGGGCATCCATCCTTCTCTTCGTGGCTGGGTGAAGCTTTCCGCAGGATGTCATGGCGCTTCTCCATGCATCCCGGCCACCACTGGGTGCTCCAGGGTGCCCGTCAACCGTCCTCCACCCAGTAGTGATTTTCCGAAGTCCTTCTTGATCATTGTAGTTCATGGGGTTGTCATCATCATTGACTCTCACATCTTGCTTATGAATTTCACTCAACCCAAAACCCGTCTACGAGCATAGCAAAATAAACTACTTCGTCCCGGGGTCATGGTAACAAGGGGATTGGTTCATCCTACCACGTGATACTACTCACGTTTAATGACTTCAAGATTTCACTACTGCATGCGTGGTGGAGTGGTGACAATTCTAATGCACAAAAACATAGGAATAGAAATAACATGATCAAGACTTGCCTTGCTGATGATCCTCGTAAGTTAAAGAGTCGTAGTAGCAAGCTTCGCACTCCGGAAACTCTACCGAGACAAACAATGAACACAATAAGCAAACAATAGGATCACATAACACAACATAACAAAAGTAACCTAACACAACAAAGCAACCAAAACCAAAACCAAAGGAAAACTCAAAGAAAAATCACTCAAAGTTTCCCTACTTCAAACCATAGCAAAAAAATAGTTTTTATATAATAAAAATTCCTTAATATAACCTAATCATGGTTTTAAGTTAACTTAACAGAAAAGGTTTCACTAAGCAACTAGGAGCAAAAAGAATTAATTAAAAAGCTATTATAAAACTCATTTTAGGTCTAATCCAATTTCTATTAAGAAAATAATTTAAAAACTTTTATTAATTATAAATAAAAGTTCAACTATTAGGATGACAGAAACTAACCTAGAATAACTAATCACAAGTTAAAAATAAATTAATTTACTAATTAATTTAATAGGAAAACAGGAACTAGTTAATTAATTAGGATTAATAGGATTCTGCTTTAAACTAATTATTTATTAATCCTAAAATACCAAAGTTAATTTCTAGGGTTTGGCAATGACAAAATAAAGTTGGGTCAAAAGGAATCAT
>NW_025232126.1:0-1564 GCF_018294505.1 Triticum aestivum | reverse complement strand
AAATCGAGTCAAGTTGTCCACAGTGGGTGGTGGCGGTGGATTGTTGGCGGTGTTGTTCTGATTCTGAATAAGGAGCTGCATCAGTGCATTCTGCTGCTGGAGCAGCTGGGTGAGCTCCGGCGGGAAACCAGTGTCACGTCTCGGAGGCATCTGGTGTTTTGGAGTGGATGAGAAATTAGAATAGAACAATGGTCTATGAGGAATAACACTACCCATATGAATGCACAATCATATAACACACCAATCATTTATTCATTCCATTCAAACATGGTTCAATCTCGATTACAAAAGCTCATGACTAATCGAAGGAAAAACATCGGCCTAACTGATCGTCGAAAAAGTAAAAGATAACATGGTGGTCGACTAAAAAGTCTTCATCAGTGGCGCCTCCTCTTGGGGTTTCCTTCAGTGGTACTCCCTTCAAAATCCCGATCATTGCTCACGAGGGGTCCTTCATCTCCACTCGGATAAAGGTCCTCTCCCAAGTCCATCTTTTCCTCTATCGCGGCAAGCTTCATCTTCAGGTCATCGACTATCTCCATGAAGTCCGTGATTTCTTCCTCATGGCCAAGGAAGTCTGCGCGTGCCTTCTCCTCCAGTTCCAGTTCGCGGAACAAAAGCTTCCGGTGTGTCTTCGAGTTACGGCGAGTCTGAATCTCTCGTTTCCTGAGAAGACACTCCAAGTCCTGGATGTACGAGAGAGTGGAATCGTCCTCAATGGTACGGATGATATCTCCATTCCTTGCCCTGCGAGAAACCATGGCGAGGTCTGAGTGATCGAGCTCGGCCCTGTACTCCTCTCGGAGATGTCCAAGTGCTCGATAGATCGCCACGTCCCTTCCGATGATCCAGTTGAACTCAGTGAACTCAAAGTTGATAGGCTCCGTGTGTCCTCCAAAGGTTCTCCCTGGGATATGCACTTCAATCCTGTAGCGGGTGTCCGTCGGAAGTGCATTGGTTGGCTTCCCGGTGATCGAGGGCAGAGCTATCTTCAGCTTCTTTACCATCTGGACCAGCTTCCTGCCGAAGGGCATCGTCTCATCGGGCTGGCAAAACTCTGGTAGCAAAACTGGGGTGAGCTCGGCGGCCATCTAGAATGTTGCAAAGGGGAGAAGAGTCAGAATAGAACAGGGGAGAATTTACGGAATGAAAAGGATTTAAAGTAAATGGTCTCTGCTAATGGCTTTCCGATCCTAGGGGTTACGATCCTACGGTCAGCGTGTGCTCTGATACCATCTCTGTAGCGACCTGACCCAAAATCGGTCAAATCTCTGTGTCTATACCATCCCAAGATCATGCTGGTACTCACAGTACATCGATAAAGTAATCAAAGTTCAATCACACCTGAATTTTATTACACGATTCTCATATAGAGTCTTTATTACAAGGGAATAAATTCGGCTCAAGGCCAACTCATGAGAAATAAACTACTAATGCTGCGGAAGCGTCGAAGGTAAAGCGAGTCCATCCGACTCCAAAGGGCAATCGCCAAGCGCGGAGCGTAGCCTCACTCCTGATCGGAATATACCTCTGCAACATAAGACGTTGCAGCCATGTAGGTCAG
>NW_025232125.1:8434-10222 GCF_018294505.1 Triticum aestivum | reverse complement strand
GAAGGCGGCGGCGGCGACGACGCACGACGACGGTTATCGGCACGCGGGCGAGAGTGAGAGTGTGAGTGAGAGTGAGAGAGAGGGTCGGTCGTGCGCGTGGGGATAAGGTAGGGATAGTTGTAGCACGTTTGCCGAAACGCGCTACAGCTAATCTCAATACCAGTAGCGCGGTTCATTATAGGGCGCTGCTGCTAAAACTAGCGGGGGGCGAGGTCATGGCAATTAGAGCAGTAGCGTGTTTTGCAGAGGACGCGTTACTGCTATTTTCCTTTCAGTAGCGCGTTTTGCTATCACGCGCTACTGCTAAGTAGCAGTAGCGTTGTATTTTGAGCAGCGCTGCTGGTAAGTTTCTGTGTATAGGCTTTTCCCTAGTAGTGACATAGGGTGTGAGATATATTCCGAGCACCCAAAACTTATTATCCACAAAAAATTAATCTAACCTAGTTGTATATAATTAGATTAACGCAATTGCACTTGAATAACACAAATCAACACAGACCCCGCCGCCGATGGGCCTACTAGTCTCCTGGTGCAGCGTTGTTCAAGGCCTATGCAACAAACTGAGGGGGTGGAGGAGCCTATCTAGGAAAGATTTGTGGGAGATGGATATAGAGAATGATGGGGATACATCGACGAAGTAGTGGAGAACGACTTGCACGGGGAATTGGAGGCACATCAAGAAGTGGGCAGGGAGGGATCCAACCTGGGTGCGGTTGATGGTGAGGTCGGCGGGGAGGAGGGATGGAGGAACGAGCGAAGAACGGGGGTGGCGATTAATGCGACGGAGATGTGATGGGACAAGGGATTATGGGGAGCTGGCTGTCAGGCTATGTGAAAAATAGGAGCGGATTTTGCTATGCAATCGCAACCGTATCATCGAGCATGAATCAATTTCATGCGATCGGTCTGGTGATTTCCTTCCATCAGACATATGAAGAGAAGTGTTTCCCTTTGATGAAATGCTCCACCCTATAGCAACCAGTGCATGATGGTCATTTGAAAAAGGATAAAATAAAATACATGATGGTCATGGGGGAGGAGTAATAATACAACCGCAAGGCTGGAAGGCCCAACATGCGCCCCAAACCAGATTAAGAGATGAAATCTTAATAAGGATAGGAACGCATGTTGAGTCACATATCAAGGTAGACATGATTACAAAATACATCAACTGAATGGAACATAATAGAATATATAGTTGGAATACACTGGCCACAAGCTAGAACATGAATATCTTAATACATCAATACATACAATCATTATCCAAAAGACAGGATTCAACTACAGATTAAAACCAAATGAAATAAAATGATACCCACCTTGCTAATCCTAGCCTGCCAACCGTGAACCCATCCTATGATTATCCAAGAAGAAAAGCACCCCAAATAGAAATCATGCATCACTCTCACGTCAATGTATCACTTTAGTTGTAACATCACCTGTCGTTGTAATAATATGCGAGCGATTTGGGACTCAGCACCACTACTAGGGAAAAGCCTAGCAGCAGCGCGGGTTTTAGGCCTATCAGTAGCGCGGGCAGGAGCGCTACTGATAAGGCGCTACAGCTAATGCTTAGCAATAGCGTGCCTGGACCCACGCTATTGATAAATTGACTTAGTAGTAGCGCTTCTTCACAACCGCGCTACTGGTAATTAGTAGCAGCGCTTCTCCTTTCCCGCGCTACTACTATTATTTAGTATTTTGTTTCTTTTTTATTTCATGTTGTATTCATACACCTTTACACAAGTTTTCATACAACAGGAATTTAGAGATTGTTTTTACATCATA
>NW_025232125.1:0-1193 GCF_018294505.1 Triticum aestivum | reverse complement strand
CTATCCAATCATTTCCGTTTGTGGTCGGTTATCACCTCATAAGTTTGAGATGTTTTCCATAAGTCCACAACAAGCTTATTCTTTCGTTGTTGATTTTCTCAACAACCCCAGCCAATCCTTCCAAGTTCTTTTCATTCCACTATTTCAATTCTTCCGGAGGTTTTGTGTTGTTCCTCATCAAGTATCATTCCATCCTCTCAAGCTCGTGTTCTATTCCTCCATGTTTCAGCCGGAGTGCTGCCTAAATCCTTCCATTCATATTCCTTTCTTATCTCGTTCTAACCGGAGTGGTTTCATAGTCTATCTGATTCCGTGAGCCTTCGATTCTCGTCATTCTCTTTGTTTCTCTCTTATTCTCGAGTGCTCTCGATTTTTTGCTTCTTCTCTTCAGTTCTTATTTCACCTCATCCCTTTTTCCTTCCGTCTCGGTCCTAAGATCTCGGGACGAGATCTCTTGTTAGTGGAGGAGTGTTGTAACACCCCGGATTCGATGCGCCAGTTGTCTGCCAGTTATTCGTCGTTGTTGCCATGTCATTTGCTTGCGTGTTGCATTTTATCATGTCATCATGTGCATTGCATTGCATTCGTGTTCGTTTCATGCATCCGAGCATTTTCCCCGTTGTCTGTTTTGCAATCCGGCACTCATATGCCCTCCGGCGTCCCCCTTTTGTCTCTCGTTGTGAGCGGGTGTTAAACGTTGTCGGAATGGACCGAGTCTTGCCAAGCGGCCTTGGTATACCATTGGTAGACCGCCTGTCAAGTTTCGTGCCATTTGGAGGTCGTTTGATACTCCAACGGTTAACCGCGTAGCCCGAAACCCCCCCTTTGTCTTTGCAGCCCAACACCCTTCCAAACTGGCCCAAAACCCATCTAACTCCCCTCCATGCTCTCGGTCGTTCGATCAAGATCGCGTGGCCGAAAACCGCTCCTCATTTGGACTCTCCTAGCTCCCTCTACCTATAAATATGTGCCCCTCCCCGAATTTTCGCAGTCCAACCCTAGCCCTCTCCCTCCTCGCGCCGCCGGGCATGTCCGCCCGGCGGCCGGACACGTCCACCGCGCCTCCACATCACTCGGACCAATTAGGTCATGCCACCTCACCCAGCGGCCGCTCCCGGCCAACGGGAGAGCGCCACGTCGCCCTTGCTCCTCCCCCACTTCGCCGCGGCCCTCGAGGCCCATCTCAGACCCGC
>NW_025232124.1:3238-10222 GCF_018294505.1 Triticum aestivum | reverse complement strand
TTTTGTGACAATACTGGAGCAATAGCCTTGGCGAAGGAATCCAGATTTCACAAGAGAACCAAACACATCAAGAGACGCTTCAATTCCATCCGCGATCAAGTCAAGGAGGGAGACATAGAGATTTGCAAAATACATACGGATCTGAATGTTGCAGACCCATTGACTAAGCCTCTTCCACGAGCAAAACATGATCAGCACCAAGACTCCATGGGTGTTAGAATCATTACTATGTACTCTAGATTATTGACTCTAGTGCAAGTGGGAGACTAAAGGAAATATTCCCTAGAGGAAATAATAAAGTTGTTATTTATATTTCCTTATATCATGATAAATGTTTATTATTCATGCTAGAATTGTATTAACCGGAAACTTAGTACATGTGTGAATATATAGACAAACAGAGTGTCCCTAGTATGCCTCTACTTGACTAGATCGTTAATCAAAGATGGTTAAGTCTCCTGACCATAGACACGTGTTGTCAATTGATGAACGGGCTCACATCATTAGAGAATGATGTGATGGAAAAGACCCATCCATTAGCTTAGCATAATGATTGTTTAGTTTTATTGCTATTGCTTTCTTGATGACTTATACATGTTCCTCTCACTATGAGATTATGCAACTCCCGAATACCGTAGGAACACTTTGTGTGCTATCAAACATCACAGCGTAACTGGGTGATTATAAAGATGCTCTACAGGTGTCTCTGAAGGTGTTTGTTGAGTTGGCATAGATCGAGATTAGGATTTGTCACTCCGAGTATCGGAGAGGTATCTCGGGGCCCTCTGTAAGGACCCCGACTCAATGCCACATCGATCTAGCATGTAACACCTCATATCACTTTGCGGCCTCACGCACGGTATTCCCACGGGTGTCACCTTACCTTTGCCCGGGACCGTTTGCGTCTTTTGGCACACGTATATGATTGTGTCGCTAGCATCCATATGATAAGGAGCCCGGGCTGACATGGCTAGTCGTAAACCCAAAGTGGCACAAACTTACAGGGACATGCATCCATGACCCAACATCGAACGTGTCGGTCATCAGCGAGTGAATCCAGGCTGTAGCACTGGGCTAGCAGGACTCCGGTGAACCGGGCTGTAGCGGGCTAACAGGACTCCGGTATTCATCGCGTGACATTTCCCCGAAGGGACAGACACAGGAGCGAAGAAGGACACATGCCGGCCAGCCTAAGTGTTCCGGAGCAGTAGCAAGCTACCATGGCTCAGTGGAAACACTAGGAGACATTTCCCGGTAAGAGAGGCTACTAAGGATAAACAACTAGATAGTCAGATCCCACACATACCAAGCATTTCAATAACATACACACAATATGCTCGATATGTGCAAATACAACATGGCATCACAACATGACTCTACGACTCAAGTATTTAATCAACAGGCTCCGAGGAGCGAGATATTACAAACATGGGTCTCATGACCCAACACTCAGAGCATACAAGTCAAAACACAAGCGGAAGCTTAACATGTCTGAGTACAGACATCTACAAATGAAAAAGGCTGAGAAGCCTGACTAACTACCAGATCCTGCTGAGGGCACAAGATCGTAGCTGAAGTAACAAGCTAAACATCGAAGTCCACGCGGTACTACTAGCGAGACTGAAGTCTCTCTGCAAAAACATAAATTAAGCAACGTGAGTACAAATGTACCCAGCAAGACTTACATCAGATCTAACTACATATGCATCATTATCAACAAGGGGATGGTGGAGTTTAACTGCAGCAAGCCAGCTTTGACTCGGTGGCTAACCTGAACTACGACTGCAATGTAACTCTTTTGAGGTGGCGCACACGAGTCCACATATTCACCATATCAATACACCACTATGGATCCGCTCTCGTCTCCCTACGAGAACGCCATCCATAGCACTCACGCTTATCTTGCGTATTTTAGAGTATCCACTTTCACTTGTCTATGAACTGTACAGGCAACCCAGAAGTCCTTTTCCGCGGACACGGCTATTCGAATAGATGATGTTAACCCTGCAGGGGTGTACTTCTTCACACACGCTCTCACCACTTACCGCCGTTTACACGACATGTACTCGGCAACCTTCAAGCGGAAGCCCAACGTGGGTGTCGGCCACGGCCTGCCTAAACACTCAAGTCTCTAGTCCAGGTTTATCGCCTATTCGGGTTCCATCCATGAGGAGATCCGGCCGGAGTTTCGCTCACAGCCCCAAACGATGTGAACAGGGTTTCGTGACACCAAACGGGCGCCCGGTTTACCCGGCCACGTGCCTACCGCATCACAGCCCACCCCTACGGTCAGCGCTGCGCACGGCCTCCAGCATACTACAAACACCAGAAACTACTTGCAACTCCTGGACAGAGGACAAGGGTGATTAAGAAGCCGAGAGGGTCCATTGGTTTCGGGCCCAATGCGTGGTAGTAGCTGTTTCATGGATCACAAACACAGAACTCAGTTCCTAAGGACGGCTGCAATGAGACAACCCACCATGTACTCCTACATGGCCTCTCACCGCTACCTTTACCAAATCGTGTTCGCACACTTAGCTCACACACAGTAGGACATGTTCACACACCTCTGATTCCCCGATGAATCAGACCTGACTCAACTCTAAGCAGTAGCAGGCATGACAACCAAGCATGAATGAGTAGGCACAACAGGGCTCAAACAACTCCTACTCATACTAGTGGGTTTCATCTATTTACTGTGGCAATGACAGGTCATGCAGAGGATAAAGGGGTTCAGCTACCGCAGCAAGTAACAAATGACTCATTGTTGTCCTAATGCAGTAAAAGAGAGCAGGGCGAGAGAGTAGGATTGTATCGGAATGAACAATGGGGTTTTGCTTGCCTGGCACTTCTAAAGATAGCATTGAGTCTTCATCAGTGTCAACGATCACATCGTCGGAACATCGTCTACCGAGAGGGAACAGATACCGGCAACAGAGAAGAAATACAATCAATGCAATGCACAATATGATGCATGCTCATGACATGGCAATATGAGTGTGTTTTGAGCTAATGCAACTAGCAGCAAGTTAAATGGGGTTGGTTTGAATACAAGATTCAAATTCAAACTCCATATGTGAGAGTTTAAATGCCATTTATTTGCTTTGTCCAAAACAGTAGTCACAAGTTGTTCTAACATGCATGAAAATGATACAGATGGATAGATTAGATTTTTCTGATCATTTTTCATATATAAATTATTTAATTTGGAGTTACGGTTGATTTTATATGATTTTTAGAAGTTTTGGACATTTTCTGAAAATATTAAATCATTTAAGATTTATTTAAATCCCAGAAAGGAATTATTGCGTCAGCATGACGTTGGCATGACGTCAGCAGGTCAACAGGGGCTGGTCCGGGTCAAACCTGACCAGCGGGGTCCACACGTCAGTGACACAAGTGACTAATAGAGTTAATTAATTCTAACTAATCAAATTAATAGCCACGGGGCCCACTGTCAGTGTCAGCAGGGGTAATTAGTTTAACTAATTCAATTAGTACTAATCCTAATTAACTAACAGAGTTGGGCCCCACCTGTCATTGAGTCAGGGGGAGTCAAACTGGGGTCAAACCCGGGTCAAACTCGCCGGAGTTGACCCGAGGCTCGTCGCCGGCGAGGCCAGGGACGGCGGAAAGCATCGGGATTCGCCCTCCGATGACCAAAAGAGCGGCGGAGGGGCTCTACGGGATGCCCAGGCTCGCGCGCATCGAATCGTGGCATCCGTTCGTGGTGGGGAGGTCGGACTTGGCGACGGTGGCGAACAAGGCGGCGGCCGGAGCACGGGCGAGGTCGGGGTTGGTGCTAGGGGGCACGGCAGGTCGCACGGGTGGGTGCGCCCGGCTCCTGGAAGAGTGCTGAGCATGTTGCCGTGCTCGGGACTTAGCTACGGTGGCTCTAGCCTCGTCTGCGTCATCGCCGGCGGCGAGGAACTGTCGGCTCCGACAGCCACGGTGGTTAGAAGGCGCGGACGGGCACGGGGAGAGAGGGGAAATGGACAGGGGCTCACGGTGAGTTCGAAGAGAAGGCCGGCGTGCTCGGGGAGGCGGTGGAGACGGCGAATCGGACGGCGGCATCCGGCGGCCGTGGTCGGAGAAGAAGGCCGCAAGCGTCGTCTTGGGGCCGTCCTGGCTCGTGTAGCTCGGAGAGGAGGGAGAGTAGGTGGCGGCGGCGCCTCTGAGAGCATCGGCGGGGCGAGGCAGTGGCTGTGGCCACAACGGCAACGAACGGCGGCGGTGGGTGGGTTCGGTGGCTGTGTGCGAGAGAGAGAACAGAGGAGGGGGATGAGCTCGAGGGAGTGAGCGAGAGGGACCAGGGGGCTGCGTGGCGATGCTAGAAGGGTCGTGGCGTCGCCGTGGAAGCAGGAGGTGGCCGGGGAAGCAGGAGGTGGCCGAGGCAGTGTCGGCGCCCGTCGGCCACGCGCGCTGCCTACTGGCACGGGGAAGACGACGGGAGGAGGTGGGCTGGGCCGCGCTGGGCCGGTCTTGTTGGCCACCAGGTGGGCTGCGAGGTGAGCGCCAGGTAAGTGCTCTGTTTTATTTTCTGTTTGTTTTATTTTTTTTAAATTTGTTTTGCCACTGTTTTGAATTTAAAATAATTCAAACAATGCCAAAAACTCCTCTGAATATTTTTATTTTGCTAGATGGACTTTTCCAAAAGCTCATAAAATATTTCAGGGGTATTTGAAATTATATTCTAATTATATGAATATAATTCAAATTCAAATAGCTAATGATTTAAATTCAAAGTCCCAAGATTAAGTCCTTAAAAATGTTCAATATTTTGGTTGGGACCAGAACCCTTGCCAAAAATTATCAAACATTTAAGAAGAGCATTTTGGAACAATGAATGAGATTTTAGGGTTTTTGCCCTTCTTTTATTTAAGTTTTTGAGGCTTCCAAATTTCCTCAGTTCAAGTTTCAAAAATTTAAACATGATGCAAACACTAGGCAGCACCAGAAGCTAGGGATGTGACAACTCACCCCCACTAAACAAGAATCTCGTCTCGAGATTCAAGCGTAGGGTAAGATGAAGGGGAAACGCAAACTAGTATAATCTTCACGATCCAGGTTGCACTTCAAATGAACGTTGATTCAATCACCATCTTTGTCTTGTCGTCTTGCTCTGAGAACTCCAGCCAACACGACCACGAGAGGAGAAGGAGACTCTAGAAGGATCGATCTTCTCGAAGATCGAACAACTTAGGATCAACTCGCAGAATGAGGCATAGTAACACCACTCGAGCTGAGACACAAAACACACATCTAGAGGGATGGAGTGGAACAAATGACGAGGGTTCACTAGGTAGACAACAATTCCACGTTTAAAAGGGTGGTGAACGGTTGTCAATGTAGCGAGGAGTTGAGTTTCCATGATGCCACAGCGGGACATCCTGGAGGAGGGTGATTCGTAGATTATTACCTTAAGTGGCAAAAAGAATTACCTTTAATTCAGAGATCATTGAAACTCTTTATACCAACCTAGGGCAAATTACGAATGATCGTTTGATAGAGTTCAGGAGAACGACACACTCGGCTAGAATGGATAATGTGGATTACCTTGTTGAAAACAACACAAGGCATGATTTTAGTAACTGGGAAGAAGCTCAACAGTAGAGAGTGAGTCCACTGTTCGAGAAGTTATAACCAAACCGAGGAAGTTGAGAGCAAACCCAGTTAGTGCCGATGATGACACCTAGCGCTTGCGCGTGCTCTCAAGAACTTGAGCATTTCCATATTCATCAAGGTTTTACCAACATCCGTGTCAAGGATCCTGGCAACACAACATACTACCATGATGAATACCGGTGGAAGATGCAGATGCAAAGGAGGATAACACCTTCTCAGATTTCACCTTAGCGAGGCCAAGGAAACAAAATCTGGATGATCGACCGAGAGACATTTAGCACTCCGCTTCTAATGTTCTCCTTGATGTGCTAGCGTAATCCATAAATAATTATGGTTTGATATCTAGAACATCAAGTAAAAGGTCGGACTTCGGGAACACAAAAATCCACAAGGAACGACTAGGGAGTAAATCCTGCGAAATCCTTATGGGGAGGTGGCCAACTTCCTCAATCAAGATACTATAATAATGGGTCTTCCGGCTGGGTGTGTTGGCCACGACATCCACCTTACCGGTTATCGAGGGACCAATATTATAGTTCTTGGGAAATGTTCCAACCATCATATCTGCCTGAGATTCAGATCTGGTTGGTGTCAGGATATTCCAGACTCATCGAGTCTAGGAAGAAAAATGAAAGTTTGCAACACAATTCGACGAGATAACGTTGCGAGATTCTCGGGAAATGAACTACGATAGCAAGCTCCAAAGCATGAGCTGGTTCTGCTACGCACGTGTGAACACGCTGTTCCAGGCAAACATGATCACATGGTAGTCTTACAATAAAACACTACCGAGTTCTGGTAGGTAACCATCATTGAGGATATCGAAGTTCTTTCATAAGTCCGGATTAGCTCTTATGAAGGAACTCCTTCTCCTTGAACAAATCAATTAGTGGCTTGGGGTGCTACGGAATACATATGGAGTGGAGGTTGCAAGTCTCCAGACCACAGAATACTTCGCACGTGTGCATGACTGACTTGCGATGATTCCAGAGGAAGCAAAACTAACTTTCTCAAATTCATGGCGGCAACTTTCACCAAATGCATGTGTATAAGAGGAAGTCACTCCTTTCATCAAACAAATACTTCATGAGCTAGCATGAAGAAAATGCTTTCAAAAGTTTCCAACACTAACTTATTGTCCAACAAGATCTTGGAGAAGATAAAATGATGTTGATGGGCTCAACAACAAATCATCGAGATTTCCATGAAGATGGAATTCCCTAATTATGTTAACAGGTGATAGCATTGGTCAGACCCATAAGATATAATGGTGTATGCTCGAGGAGTCAACCACGAGTAAGACAACATTACGAACATCGTTGGTTCTGATTTGATTTGAGAATAGCCCACACTCAAATC
>NW_025232124.1:0-1341 GCF_018294505.1 Triticum aestivum | reverse complement strand
CTATTTAGAAACCTGGGATGACTCGGACAGCATAACGGCTGTAAATGCTCAAAAAAGTTTGGAGACATACTACAGAAATGGTGGCATAGCCACTCAAAAGCACAATATCAAGGTTTCGAGATCAACAGTTAACATACAGAAGTCGTAGGAACTGAACTCAAGCTTAAATCCAACAATCTATAAATCTACGGATTAGTAACACGTGATCCTAATAGAAAGAAGAGAAAGCCTAGTTCCTTAACCCCGTAGGAAAGATAAGATGACTCAGATCAGAAGGGCATAAGGTATAAGGAGTAAAAAGAGCCTTACGTTCCATCCCACAATCAATTCCCTTATATAACTAAAGAATTTCTAGACTCAACTTCGACCAGTTTGGCTTGGTAATCCTACAGGCAGTCAAGCTCTGATACCAAAGCTGTTAGGACCCCGACTCAATGCCACATCGATCTAGCATGTAACACCTCATATCACTTTGCGGCCTCACGCACGGTATTCCCACGGGTGTCACCTTACCTTTGCCCGGGACCGTTTGCGTCTTTTGGCACACGTATATGATAGTGTCGCTAGCATCCATATGATAAGGAGCCCGGGCTGACATGGCTTGTCGTAAACCCAAAGTGGCACAAACTTACAGGGACAGGCATCCATGACCCAACATCGAACGTGTCGGTCATCAGCGAGTGAATCCAGGCTGTAGCACTGGGCTAGCAGGACTCCGGTGAACCGGGCTGTAGCGGGCTAACAGGACTCCGGTATTCATCGCGTGACATTTCCCCGAAGGGACAGACACAGGAACGAAGAAGGACACATGCCGGCCGGCCTAAGTGTTCCGGAGCAGTAGCAAGCTACCATGGCTTAGTGGAAACACTAGGAGACATTTCCCGGTAAGAGAGGCTACTAAGGATAAACAACTAGATAGTCAGATCCCACACATACCAAGCATTTCAATAACATACACACAATATGCTCGATATGTGCAAATACAACATGGCATCACAACATGACTCTACGACTCAAGTATTTAATCAACAGGCTCCGAGGAGCGAAATATTACAAACATGGGTCTCATGACCCAACACTCAGAGCATACAAGTCAAAACACAAGGAGAAGCTTAACATGTCTGAGTACATACATCTACAAATCAAAAAGGCTGAGAAGCCTGACTAACTACCAGATCCTGCTGAGGGCACAAGATCGTAGCTGAGGTAACAAGCTAAACGTCGAAGTCCACGCGGTACTACTAGCGAGACTGAAGTCTCTCTGCAAAAACATAAATTAAGCAACGTGAGTACAAATGTACCCAGCAAGACTTACATCAGATCTAACTACATATGCATCAT
>NW_025232123.1:0-10222 GCF_018294505.1 Triticum aestivum | reverse complement strand
GAAATGCCCTTCTAAAATGCCCATCATTTTTGTCTTGGTTCAGAACCTCTGCCAAAAATGGTGCACATTTTCCTAGGCCATCCTAGGGTTTTTGAATTAAATCATAAATATTTGAATTTGAGCATTTAAAATAATATAAAATATTTAAATGCTCAAATATCTCCAAACTAAAATGTTTCATGTTGGAAATAATCCAACTATGGGCCAGGAATAGTTTGGTGATTTTTGAAGTTGCCTAGGTATTTTATTTAATTCAACAAAGTTGCAGATATATTAAATAAAAACAGAAAACAGAAAAGAAAGGGGAAGACTTCCCTGTGCGGCCCAGCCAGCTGGCCGGCCCAGCCAGCAACCGACCCAGCCCAGCACTGTAGCTCCCCGTCGTCTTCCTCCCCTCGCCCCGAAGCTGCTGCGTGCTCGCGCGCGCGCGGCCGCGCGGCCACCTCCTGCTTGCCGACGCCCTCCTGGCCGCGTGGACGACGCCCGCAGCCCATCCCGATCCCCCCTGCTCTCTCTCACTCTCCCCGGCTCTCTCCTTCCTCTCCCTCGCTCTCTCTCTCACACGGCCGAACACCACCGTTGCCACCGTTCGCCGTAGCGGTCGTCTCCGACCACCCCTCGCTCCCCCGACTAGCTCAGAAGCTCCGCCACAACTCCCTCTTCCTCCCCACCGCTCCACGGGTCTCCGGAAGCCCTGCATCGCCGCCACGTCGCCGTTCCCCTCTTCGGACTCCGACCACCGTCGCCGTCAAATTCGTCGTCTCCGGCGCGTCCCCGAGCCCGCTTCGACGCCCACTGCAACCGCGGTGAGCCCCCGGAGCGTTTCCCCCTTCTTCCCTGGTCTCTCCCGACCTCTAGGCCCTAGCTCCACCTCGACCGAGAGCTCCACGCCGCCGGCGATGTCGCCGTCGTGGCCACGGTCGCCGTAGCGCCCAACCGAGCACACCATCGTGCTCCACACATCACCAGGAGCACGTAGAACACACCAACGCCTCCCCAAACACCCTGCAACACTGATCCCGACCGCACCCGAACTCCGGCCGCCGCAGCCGAGCTCGCCGCCGTCAACTCCGGCCACCCCGAGCCCAACCACCACCACCAATAGACGCGGCTCAACCTCAGCAACACGTAGATGCCTTCCGCCGTCCATTTGGTCGCCGGAATGGCAAAAAGCACTCTCGCCGCCGTCTCGGATCTCGCCGGCGTCATGTCGCCGGTGGGGTTTGACTTGACCAACCTGGGGTTTGACCCCCAGGGTCACTGACGCGTGGGCCCTGTCGGCCAGATGGTTAGGTTAGCGCTAACTACTGTTAGTCAACCCCCCCTGACACTGACAGTGGGCCCCAGCGCCACTAATTAGTAATTAGAATTAATTTAAATCTGTTTAACCCCCCCTGTCACTGACGTGTGGCCCCCACACGTCAGGTTTGACTTCAGCCAGCCGCAGTTGACCAGCTGACGTCACACTGACGTCAGGCTGACGCAGTAATTGAATTTCTGGATTTAAATTAAATCAGGAAATTCCAGAATATTAATTAAACTTCCAAAATTCATAACTTTTATTCTGTAACTCCAAATTGGACAAATTATATATGAAAAATGATCAGAAAAATCCAATCTATCCATCTGTACTATTTTCATGCATGATCAAACAAGTTAAATTGATGATTCGAGCAGAACAAGGAAAAGCACTTTAAAAGGCCATATTTGAATTTGAAATTTGAATCTTTGATTCAAATTTGTTCAAACACTTCTGGCTTTAGTTGCATTAGCCCAACACACTCATATTGCCATGTTTCATGCATGCATCATATTGTTGCACATTGTTTGGTGATGCTTGTGTATCGATGTCCTTTGCGACAGGATCTGTTCCCGAGGAGTACCGTGATTACCCTAACGAAGAACCATATCCGTGCATCGAACCATCAGGCAAGCAACCAACCATTTGATCATATCGATACAATCCCATGTTCTCGCTCCTGCTCTCTTTTACTGCATTAAGACAACGCGATTCAAACTGCTGTGTGCTACGGTAGTTGAACCCATTTCCTCTGCATGACCTGTCATTGCCACAGTAACTAGATGAAACCCACTAGCATGTGTAGGAGTTGATTGAGCCATATGTATGTGTTGTTCCTACCTTGCTATGCCTGCTATGCTTAGAGTTGTGTCAGGTCTGGTTCATCTGGGTGATGGGCTAGAGTGAAATGATTATGTCGGTAATGAGAGTGGTGTGGTGAACACGATTTGGTAAAGGTATCGATGAGAGGCCATGTAGGAGTACATGGTGGGTTGTTGCATTAGCCCGTGGGTATTGAACCTTCACATTGTTCCTCAAGGTTTTCTCTCCACCTTGGTGGCAAAACCTACCCTTACGGATCAAATTATCAAAGCACAGAAGGTAGATCCGGGAATCTCCCGCATCAAGAGGAACATTCAGAAAGGAATTGCGAATTGCTTCTCCATTAATGATCAAGGGGTCGTATACTTCGGGAATCGACTAGTGGTTCCCAAAGTGCGAAACCTGAGGCGTTTGATCCTTAAGGAAGCTCATGAATCTCCTCTCACCATTCATCCCGGTAGCACTAAAATGTATCAGGACCTACGCCAGAGGTTCTGGTGGACTAGGATGAAGAGAGAAATTGCTCAGTATATTGCCAATTGCGACGTCTGCCGTCGTGTAAAAGCAGAGCATCAACGGCCTGCTGGCACCCTTCAACCCTTAGCTATTCCTGAATGGAAATGGGATAAAATTGGTATGGATTTCATTACCGGTTTTCCCAGGACCAAAAGAGGGAATAATGCTATTTTCGTCGTGGTCGATCGTCTTTCCAAAGTAGCTCATTTCTTACCTGTTCGTGAGAGTATAACCGCTAGTCAGCTGGCAGATTTGTACATCTCCCGAATAGTGTCTCTCCATGGTGTTCCTTTGGAAATTAACTCGGATCGAGGAAGTCTTTTCACCTCTCGATTTTGGGAAAGTTTCCAAAATGCTATGGGAACTCGTCTCTCCTTTAGCACCGCTTTCCACCCTCAGTCAAGTGGTCAAGTGGAACGCGTCAACCAAATTCTAGAAGACATGCTTCGAGCCTCTGTTATCTCGTTCGGAATAGACTGGGAGAAGTGCCTTCCATTTGCCGAATTCGCTTACAACAACAGCTATCAATCTAGCTTGGGTAAAGCCCCTTTTGAAGTTCTCTATGGACGACGATGTCGAACACCCCTTAACTGGTCAGAGACCGGGGAAAGACAATTCTTTGGCCCGGATATGATTCAGGAAGCAGAAGAACAAGTTCGTATCGTTCGTGAAAAGTTGAAAACAGCCCAATCTCGTCAAAAGAGTCAATATGACCGAAAACATAAGGCTATGACTTTCGAAGTTGACGAGAAGGCTTATCTTCGGGTCACCCCTCTGAAGGGAACCCATCGTTTCGGTATCAAAGGCAAATTGGCTCCTCGTTACATTGGACCTTTTCGCATTCTTGCCAAACGAGGAGAAGTTGCCTACCAGTTGGAACTACCTCCGCACCTCTCCAGAGTTCACGATGTCTTCCACGTTTCTCAACTCAGGCGTTGCTTCTCGGATCCTATCCGTGAAGTGGACCACGAAACGCTTGATCTCCAAGATGATCTTACATATCGAGAGTACCCCATCCGTATCCTCGATCAGGCCGAGCGTACCACGCGACGTCATAACATCAAGTTCCTCAAAGTTCAATGGTCGCACCATTCTGAAGATGAAGCAACTTGGGAAAGGGAGGATCGTCTTCGACTCGAGTATCCCGCCTTCTTCCCGGAGGAACCCAAATCTCGGGACGAGATTCTTTTGAGTGGGGGTGAGTTGTCACACCCTAGCTAGTCATGCATTAGAGTGTTGCATCATGTTTGCTCATTCATCAGAAACTTGAAATGGGGATGACAGAACCCCCAGTCCCCTCTGAAACCAACTAGGGTTTACTAAAATAATTTTCAATGAACCTGAAATGCCCTTCTAAAATGCCCATCATTTTTGTCTTGGTTCAGAACCTCTGCAAAAGTGGTGCACATTTTCCTAGGCCATCCTAGGGTTTTTGAATTAAATCATAACTATTTGAATTTGGGCATTTAAAATTATATAAAATATTTAAATGCTCAAATATCTCCAAACTAAAATGTTTCATGTTGGAAATAATCCAACTATGAGCCAGGAGTAGTTTGGTGATTTTTGGAATTGCCTAGGTATTTTATTTAACTCAACAAAGTTGCAGATATATTAAATAAAAACAGAAAACAGAAAAGAAAGGGGAAGACTTACCTGTGCGGCCCAGCCAGCTGGCCGGCCCAGCCAGCAACCGACCCAGCCCAGCACTGTAGCTCCCCGTCGTCTTCCTCCCCTCGCCCCGAAGCTGCTGCGTGCTCGCGCGCGCGCGGCCGCGCGGCCACCTCCTGCTTGCCGACGCCCTCCTGGCCGCGTGGACGACGCCCGCAGCCCGTCCCGATCCCCCCTGCTCTCTCTCACTCTCCCCGGCTCTCTCCTTCCTCTCCCTCACTCTCTCTCTCTCACGGCCGAAGCTCACCGTCGCCGCCGTTCGCCTTAGCCACCGTCTCCGACCACCCCTCGCTTCCCCGACCAGCTCAGAAGCTCCGCCTCGACTCCTTCCTCCTCCCCACCGCTCCACGGGTCCCCGGAAGCCCTGCATCGCCGCCACGTCGCCGCCACGCCATCGTGCTCCACATCTCACTAGGAGCACGTAGCACGCTCCAACACCCCCCCTAACACCCTGCAACACCGTTCCCGTGCACGACCGAACCCCGGCCGCCGCAGCCGAGCTCACCGCCGTCGACTCCGGCCACCCCGACCCCAACGGACTCCACCAAGAGCCGCGGGTCGTCCTCAGCTTCACTCCGGTGGCCTCCGCGGTTCATTTGGTGGCCGAAACGACCAAAACCACTATCGCCGCCGCACTGATGGTCGCCGCCGGCCAGAACTCCGGCGAGCTGACATGGCCTAGTTAATTAGCCACTAAACCACCACCTACTGACGCTGACAAGTGGGCCCCAGGGCTTAGTCAAAGCTAACCAGCCCGGGTCAACACGGGATTAGCCCCTGTGTCACTGACGTGTGGACCCCACACGTCAGGTTTGACCCGAGCCAGCCCTGTTGACCTGCTGATGTCACTGTGACGTCAGGCTGACGCAGTAAATGATATTTCTGGATTTAAATTAAATCAGGAAATTCCAGAATATTAATTAAACTTCAAAAATTCATAACTTTTATTCTGTAACTCCAAATTGGACAAATTATATATGAAAAATGATCAGAAAAATCCAATCTATCCATCTGTACTATTTTCATGCATGATCCAACAAGTTAAATGGATGTTTTAATCAGAACAAGGAAAAGCACTTTAAAAGGCCATATTTGAAATTGAAATTTGAATCTTTGACTCAAATTGTTCAAACCCTTCTGGCTTTAGTTGCATTAGCCCAACACACTCATATTGCCATGTTTCATGCATGCATCATATTGTTGCACATTGTTTGGTGATGCCTGTGTATCGTTATCCTTTACGACAGGATCTGTCCCCGAGGAGTACCGTGACTACCCTAACGAAGAACCGTATCCGTGCATCGAACCATCAGGCAAGCAACCAACCATTTGATCATATCGATACAATCCCATGTTCTCGCTCCTGCTCTCTTTTACTGCATTAAGACAACGCGATTCAAACTGCTGTGTGCTACGGTAGCTGAACCCATTTCCTCTGCATGACCTGTCATTGCCACAGTAACTAGATGAAACCCACTAGCATGTGTAGGAGTTGATTGAGCCATATGTATGTGTTGTTCCTACCTTGCTATGCCTGCTATGCTTAGAGTCGTGTCAGGTCTGGTTCATCTGGGTGATGGGCTAGAGTGAAATGATTATGTCGGTAATGAGAGTGGTGTGGTGAACACGATTTGGTAAAGGTATCGATGAGAGGCCATGTAGGAGTACATGGTGGGTTGTTTCATTGAAGCCGACATTAAGCACTGAGATCTGTATGTGTGATTTAAGATACAGCTACTACCATGCATTGGGCCCTGAAATATGACCCCGCTCGACTTCTTATTCACCCTAGCTCTCTGTCCAGGAGTTGCAAGTAGTTTCTGGTGTTTGTAGCCTACTGGAGGCCGTGGACAACGCTGACCGTAGGGGTGGGCTGTGATGCGGTAGGTACGTGGCCGGGTGTACCGAATACCCGTTAGGTATCTCGGGAACCCTGTTCACATCGTTCGGGGCCGTATGGGAAACCTCGGCCGGACTCCCTGCGGATGGAACCTGGATAGGCGATAAACCTGGACTAGAGGCTTAGGTGTTTAGGTAGGTCGTGGTCTACACCCACGTCGGCTTTCGCTTGAAGTCTGCCGAGCACATGTCGTGTGCAGACGCTAAGTGGTGGAAACATGTATGAAGAAGTACACCCCTGCAGGGTTAACATGATCTATTCGAATAGCCGCGTCCGCGGTAAAGGACTACTTGGTTGCCTATACAGTTCATAGACAAGTAAATGGAAACTAGTAAAAGCCTCAAGATAGGTGTGAGTGCCGAGGATGGCTCTTCCGTAGGAAGACGGAGGCGGATCCTCGGTAGTGTATTGAAGTGGTGAGTAGTGGACTCGTGTGCGCAAAACCATTTCAAGTTGGAGTATCGTAGGATAGTCTAGCCAAGAGTCAAAGCTGGCTTGCTGCAATAACTCCACCAACCCTTCTTGAGAATATGCATGTATGTAGGATCTGATGTAAGTCTTGCTGAGTACCTTTGTACTCATGTTGCTATAATTTACATTTTACAGAAGACGCTGCAACCCCTTCTGATGGGTTCTATGTAGACATTGACATCAACGAGTAGGCTAAAGGCCCAGGTGGTGACCCTGAGCTTGTGAAGGACCACGTAGTATAGCTAGGCTTTCCAAGCCTCTTTTATTTTGCTAGTTGTCTGTACTCAGACAAGTTACTTCCGCTGCTGGTTTGTATGACTGTATGACTTGAATGTTGGGTCCTGAGACCCGTTCCTTTGTGTATGTTATGTATGGCTCCCTGAGCCTTAAATAAAGTACTTGTGTCGTAGAGTCATGTTGTGATGCTTCGTTGTATTTGCACATATCGAGCATATTGTGTGTATGATTGAAATGCTTGGTATGTGTGGGATCTGACTATCTAGTTGTTTATCCTTAGTAGCCTCTCTTACCGGGAAATGTCTCCTAGTGTTACCGCTGAGCCATGGTAGCTTGCTACTGCTCTGGAACACTTAGGCTGGCCGGCATGTGTCCTTCTTCGTTCCTGTGTCTGTCCCTTCGGGGAAATGTCACGCATTGAGTACCGGAGTCCTGTTAGCCCGCTACAGCCCGGTTTACCGGAGTCCTGCTAGCCCAGTGCTACAGCCCGGACCCACTTGCTGATGACCGACACGTTCGAAGCTGGGTCATGGATGCATGTCCCTGTAAGTCTGTGCCGCTTTGGGTTTACGACTAGTCATGTCAGCCCGGGCTCTTTATCATATGGATGCTAGCGACACTATCATATACGTGAGCCAAAAGGCGCAAACGGTCCCGGGAAAAGGTAAGACGACACCCGTGGGGATACCGTGCGTGAGGCCGCAAAGTGATATGAGGTGTTACCAGCTAGATCGATGTGACATCGAGTCGGGGTCCTGACAGCGTTGGCATCAGAGCCGGACTGCCTGTAGGTTCTCCAAGCCAAACTGGTCGATGTTGAGTCTAGAAATTCTTTAGTTATATGTAGGGGAATTGTTTGTGGGTTGGAACGTAAGGCTCTTTTTACTCCTTATACCTTATGACTTTCTGATCTGAGTCAGTCCATTCTTCCACCGGGGGTTAAGGAATTAGGATATGTTCTCTCTATCAGGATCACGAGTTACTAATCAGTAGTACCTTATAAGTTTGATGGTTACAAGCCTAGTTCAGTTCTACTACCACATTATGTTGTTAGAATGGTTCCAGAACTTTGATGTGATGATGTTGAGTGTGTACGAAATCCTTTGTCAAATGTCTCAAAATCCTTTTTGAGCATTTACAGCTGTTATGCTGCCGAAATTTTGCTAGAAATTCTAATGCCTTTGCATTATAATTGTGCTTTCAGATGGCCACTCGCGACCTCAATCAAGTGGTTCGCCTGACTTGATGCCTAGATGTACCCGGCCATACTGCTAAGTTGGTCAGGGTAATGACTGAGGCCGGATACCGCTGGTATCCCGAGTACACGGTCGAAGAGCAATTCCGGGACTTCAATCAAAGCCAGTATCTCTGCACTGTCAGGATATTTCCATCTTATCCTGGATCCACTGAGCCTCTGCACTGCTCCTATGGACTCGGGGTTACTATCGAGATGGCTGTGCAGGATGCCGCCTACTCTATGATGACCATTATGCGAGTCAGATCTGGTTTATTTCGGGACTCTGACTTCCGGTATATGCCAGGATCACTTCCGGGAGCACAAGGGTATCTCCAGGCTATCTATGCTGACTCCACTCAGGAGGATTCACGGACTCGCACCACTGCTGAGATGCTCGAGGATAAGGACCATGAAAATCGGGCCTTAAGGTTAGAGCTCTTCAATACCCGTGCTGACCACTGGGCCACTTTGACTCGGTTCGCACCGGCGGTGCAAGCTGGATATTCAGATATGCGCGATCTCTATCCTGTGAGATCTGCTCTGCCGGACGTGATGGTTTGGCGTGATGTAGGAGGCATCACCCCACCTCGCGGTCCCCGCAGGCCACCGTTTGTTGGTCCAAGGCCTCATCCTAGCCCCTATGGTCCACAAGCTCCGCGAGACCGTCTGTTTCCGGATGATCACGTTGAACTTCCAGGCTATGGAGGTGACTTCTACGAGGACTACTACGGATCGGTCTGAGCTAGTAGTAGTATCACTAGTTCGCGCTAGCTGTGTCATCTATCGTCCTGCGTGACTCGTGGGATATGACCTAGTTTGTACTCTTTCCGGAGATGTAGAAAAATAATGTATAGGAGCTTGGAATGCCTCCGATGAGATGTAATCCTTTTCTCACCGTAATAGTACTTTGTTTGGTCTTGTACTAAACTTTGTATGGTGTGTATGACGATGGAATAAAGAAGCAGTTTCTGTATCTACCATGTCATACGGATGATCATCTTGCATTCCGAGTTATTTCTTACATTATGTATCCCATGTCAGAATTTCATCATTCTGACTAAATCATTGTCTTGTTTACCTAGGATGGTCAACACGCGCGCTAACCCTGCTTCCCAAGAGCAGGCCGAAGGCAGTGAAGCCAGGAATGAAAATCTGCCTCATCCTCCTTCACTAGCCGAGGTGATGATGGAAGCTGAGAGAAACAAGCGGGAGACAAACCGTTTGTTGGAGCATATTGAACAGAATACAGCACACCATCAGAGGGCTAACGTGGTGTCACTCAGTGATTTTATCAAATTGCATCCACCCACGTTCCACCACTCCGTCGAGCCTCTCGACGCTGATGACTGGCTTCGCAGTATCTCTCACAAGCTGCGTTCCGCGCTGGTAGCGGAGGCTGACAAGGTCACCTTTGCTGCATATCATCTTGAAGGCCCCGCCAGTCTATGGTGGGAGAATTATGGAGCTATACGCCCAGCGGACCATGTCACTACTTGGGCTGAGTTCAGCGAGGCTTTCCGTGAACATCACATTCCGGAGGGTCTCATGGACCGTAAACGTGAAGAATTTTGCAGTTTCACCCAAGGCCGACTTTCTGTGGATGTCTATAGCAGAGAGTTCGGTAATCTTGCCCGATATGCAACTGAGGAAGTGTCTACTGACGCCAAGAAGCAAGCAAGGTTCCGTAAGGGCCTTAGTCCTGAGCTTCGCCGCGACCTCCGTCTGCATGAGTGCACATCTTTTTCGAAACTTGTCAACAAAGCCATCAGTGCTGAAACTGGTCAGACTGACTATGACGCAACACGCAAGCATGGACGTGACATGGGTTCCTCATCCGGTGCTGGTCCTCAGAAGCGCCGCGTGTGGGTACCCAACACCGCCCTGCCACCCAGGTTCACACCGAGGCCATCTTTCCAGGCGCCTCGCCCCGCTCAACAGTCTGCTCCAGCCAAGCCCTATGGGGGTCCAACCAATAATGCTCCTCCACGTACCAGTTCCGTGACTTGTTTCAAGTGTGGGGAATCTGGTCATTATATGCGTGAGTGTCCCCAGACCAACCCCAATCAAT
>NW_025232122.1:0-10226 GCF_018294505.1 Triticum aestivum | reverse complement strand
TTACTGCATTAAGACAACGCGTTTCAAACTGTTGTGTGCTACGGTAGTTGAACCCATTTCCTCTGCATGACCTGTCATTGCCACAGTAACTAGATGAAACCCACTAGCATGTGTAGGAGTTGTATGAGCCATATGTATGTGTTGTTCCTACCTTGCTATGCCTGCTATGCTTAGAGTCGTGTCAGGTCTGGTTCATCTGGGTGATGGGCTAGAGTGAAATGATTATGTCGGTAATGAGAGTGGTGTGGTGAACACGATTTGGTAAAGGTATCGATGAGAGGCCATGTAGGAGTACATGGTGGGTTGTTTCATTGAAGCCGACCTTAAGCACTGAGATCTGTATGTGTGATTTAAGATACAGCTACTACCATGCATTGGGCCCTGAAATATGACCCCGCTCGACTTCTTATTCACCCTAGCTCTCTGTCCAGGAGTTGCAAGTAGTTTCTGGTGTTTGTAGCCTAGTGGAGGCCGTGGACAGCGCTGACCGTAGGGGTGGGCTGTGATGCGGTAGGTACGTGGCACGGTGTACCGAATACCCGTTAGGTATCTCGGGAACCCTGTTCACATCGTTCGGGGCCGTATGGGAAACCTCGGCCGGACTCCCTGCAGATGGAACCTGAATAGGCGATAAACCTGGACTAGAGGCTTAAGTGTTTAGGTAGGTCGTGGTCTACACCCACGTCGGTTTTCGCTTGAAGTCTGCCGAGCACATGTCGTGTGCAGACGCTAAGTGGTGGAAACATGTATGAAGAAGTACACCCCTGCAGGGTTATCATGATCTATTCGAATAGCCGCGTCCGCGGTAAAGGACTACTTGGTTGCCTATACAGTTCATAGGCAAGTAAATGGAAACTACTAAAAGCTTCAAGATAAGTGTGAGTGTCGAGGATGGCTTTTCCGTAGGGAGACGGAGGTGGATCCTCGGTAGTGTATTGAAGTGGTGAGTAGTGGACTCGTGTGCGCAAAACCATTTCAAGTTGGAGTATCGTAGGATAGTCTAGCCAAGAGTCAAAGCTGGCTTGCTGCAATAACTCCACCAACCCTTCTTGATAATATGCATGTATGTAGGATCTGATGTAAGTCTTGCTGAGTACCTTTGTACTCATGTTGCTATAATTTACATTTTTACAGAAGACGCTGCAACCCCTTCTGATGGGTTCTATGTAGACGTTGACATCAACGAGTAGGCTAAAGGCCCAGGTGGTGATCCTGAGCTTGTGAAGGACCATGTAGTATAGCTAGGCTTTCCGAGCCTCTTTTATTTTACTAGTTGTCTGTACTCAGACAAGTTACTTCCGCTGCTGGTTTGTATGACTGTATGACTTGTATGTTGGGTCGTGAGACCCGTACCTTTGTGTATGCTATGTATGGTTCCCTGAGCCTTAAATAAAGTACTTGTGTCGTAGAGTCATGTTGTGATGCTTCGTTGTATTTGCACATATCGAGCATATTGTGTGTATGATTGAAATGCTTGGTATGTGTGGGATCTGACTACCTAGTTGTTTATCTTTAGTAGCCTCTCTTACCGGGAAATGTCTCCTAGTGTTACCGCTGAGCCATGGTAGCTTGCTACTGCTCTGGAACACTTAGGCTGGCCGGCATGTGTCCTTCTTCGTTCCTGTGTCTGTCCCTTCGGGGAAATGTCACGCATTGAGTACCGGAGTCCTGTTAGCCCGCTACAGCCCGGTTTACCGGAGTCCTGCTAGCCCAGTGCTACAGCCCGGACCCACTTGCTGATGACCGACACGTTCGAAGCTGGGTCATGGATGCCTGTCCCTGTAAGTCTGTGCCACTTTGGGTTTACGACTAGTCATGTCAGCCCGGGCTCCTTATCATATGGATGCTAGCGACACTATCATATACGTGAGCCAAAAGGCGCAAACGGTCTCGGGCAAAGGTAAGGCGACACCCGTGGGGATACCGTGCGTGAGGCCGCAAAGTGATATGAGGTGTTACCGGCTAGATCGATGTGACATCGAGTCGGGGTCCTGACAGCGTTGGCATCAGAGCCGGACTGCCTGTAGGTTCTCCAAGCCAAACTGGTCGATGTTGAGTCTAGAAATTATTTAGTTATATGTAGGGGAATTGTTTGTGGGTTGGAACGTAAGGCTCTTTTTACTCCTTTATCTAATGACATTCTGATCTGAGTCAGTCTATTCTTCCACCGGGGGTTAAGGAATTAGGATCTATTCTCTTTATCAGGATCACGTGTTACTAATCAGTAGTACCTTATAGGTTTGGTGGTTACAAGCCTAGTTCAGTTCTATTACCACATTATGTTGCTAGGATGGTCTCAGAACTTGGTATGATGATGTTGAGTGTGTATGAAATCCTTTGTCAAATGTCTCAAAATCCTTCTTGAGCATTTACAGCTGTTATGCTGCCGAAATTTTGCTAGAAATTCTAATGCCTTTGCATTATGATTGTGCTTTCAGATGGCCACTCGCGACCTCAATCAAGTGGTTCGCCTGACTCGATGCCTAGATGTACCCGGCCATACTGCCAAGTTGGTCAGGGTAATGACTGAGGCTGGATACCGCTGGTATCCTGAGTACACGGTCGAAGAGCAATTCCGAGACTTTAATCAAAGCCAGTATCTCTGCACTGTCAGGATATTTCCATCTTATCCTGGATCCACCGAGCCCCTTCACTGCTCCTATGGACTCGGGGTTACTATTGAGATGGCTGTGCAGGACGCCGCCTACTCTATGATGACCATCATGTGAGTCAGATCTGGACTATTTCGGGACTCTGATTTCCGGTATATGCCAGGATCACTTCCAGGAGCACAAGGGTATCTCCAGGCTATCTATGCTGACCCCACCCAGGAGGATTCACGGACTCGCACCACTGCTGAGATGCTCGAGGATAAGGACTGTGAAAATCGGGCCTTGAGGTTAGAGCTCTTCAATACCCGTGCTGACCACTGGGCTACTTTGACTCGGTTCGCACCGGCGGTGCAAGCTGGATATTCAGATATGCACGATCTCTATCCTGTGAGATCTGCTCTGCCAGACGTGATGGGTTGGCGTGATGTAGGAGGCATCACCCCACCTCGCGGTCCCCGCAGGCCACCGTCTGTTGGTCCAAGACCTCATCCTAGCCCCTATGGTCCACAAGCTCCGCGAGATCGTCTGTTTCCGGATGATCATGTTGAGCTTCCAGGCTATGGAGGTGACTTCTACGAGGACTACTACGGATCGGTCTGAGTTAGTGGTAGTATCACTAGTTCGCACTAGCTGTGTCATCTATCGTCCCGCGTGACTCGTGGGATATGACCTAGTTTGTACTCTTTCCGGAGGAGTAGAAAAATAATGTATAGGAGCTTGGAATGCCTCCGATGAGATGTAATCCTCTTTTCACCGTAATAGTACTTTGTTTGGTCTTGTACTAAACCCTGTATGGTGTGTATGACGATGGAATAAAGAAGCAGTTTCTGTATTTACCATGTCATACGGATGATCATCTTGCATTTCGAGTTATCCCTTACATTTTGTATCCTATGTCGGAATTTATCATCCTGACTAAATCATTGTCTTGTTTACCTAGGATGGTCAACACGCGCACTAACCCTGCTCCTCAAGAGCAGGCCGAAGGCAGTGAAGTCAGGGATGCAAATCTGCCTCATCCTCCTTCCCTAGCCGAGGTTATGATGGAAGCTGAGAGAAACAAGCGGGAGACCAACCGTTTGTTGGAGCGTATTGAACAGAACACGGCACACCATCAGAGGACTAACGTGGTGTCACTCAGTGATTTTATCAAATTACATCCACCCACGTTCCACCACTCCGTCGAGCCTCTCGACGCTAATGACTGGCTTCGCAGTATCTCTCACAAACTGCGTTCCGCGCTGGTAGCGGAGGCTGACAAGGTCACCTTTGCTGCATATCATCTTGAAGGCCCCGCCAGTCTATGGTGGGAGAATTATGGAGCTATGCGCCCGGCGGGCCATGTCACTACTTGGGCTGAATTCAGCGAGGCTTTCCGTGAACATCACATTCCGGAGGGTCTCATGGACCGTAAACGTGAGGAATTTTGCAGTTTCACTCAAGGCCGACTTTCTGTGGATGCTTACAGCAGGGAGTTTGGTAACCTCGCACGATATGCAACTGAGGAAGTGTCTACTGACGCCAAGAAGCAAGCAAGGTTCCGTAAGGGCCTTAGTCCTGAGCTTCGCCGCGACCTCCGTCTGCATGAGTGCACATCTTTTCAGAAACTTGTTAACAAAGCCATCAGTGCTGAAACTGGTCAGACTGACTATGACGCAACACGCAAGCATGGCCGTGACATGGGTTCCTCGTCCGGTGCTGGTCCTCAGAAGCGCCGCGTGTGGGTGCCCAACACCGCCCTGCCACCCAGGTTCACACCGAGGCCATCCTTCTAGGCGCCTCGCCCTGTTCAACAGTCTGCACCAGCCAAGCCCTATGGGGGTCCAACCAATAATGCTCCTCCACGTACCAGTTCCGTGACTTGTTTCAAGTGTGGGGAATCTGGTCACTATATGCGTGAGTGTCCCCAGACCAACCCCAACCAGTCTGCTAAAGTTGTTGGCCGTGGCAAGCCGACAGGAAAAGTATTCCACGCCAAGCCGGTCACCGCTTCACGTGGCCATGTCAACTGTATCTCTGCCGAAGAAGCTCAAGAGGATCCCAACGTCGTTCTCGGTACGCTTCTTGTTAATTGCCACCCGGCATCTGTTCTTTTCGATACAGGAGCCTCTCATTCTTTTATATCTGAAAACTATGCTCGTTTGCATAACGTCGCATTCGGTGATATGCCAACCTCTATGGTAATTCAAACTCTGGGATCCAAATGGCAAACTTCTAGAGTAAGCCATGGAAATGAAATCCAAGTCGACAGACTTGTTTTCCTCGCGTCTTTGATAGCCCTTAAATCTTCAGATATTAATATCATTCTGGGTATGGACTGGATGTCAGCTCATCAAGCCAAAATTGATTGCTTCTCTAGGACTGTTCAACTCACCCATCCTTCGGGGAAGATAGTCAATGTCTTGACCCGAATAGCCAAGCGACAGTTATTTTCTCTTAACGCCAGCCCTTTGCCAGACCTTGAGGACGTTCCGGTAGTCCGTGACTTCCCGGATGTCTTTCCAGAGGAATTGCGAGGTGTTCCACCTGACAGGGATGTTGAGTTCGTAATAGACCTCATTCCAGGAACCGTTCCGATTGCTAGAAGACCCTATAAGATGGCACCACTAGAACTAGCCGAGCTTAAGAAACAACTCGATGAGTCCTTGAAAAAGGGTTTCATCCGACCTAGCTCATCTCCGTGGGCTTGCCCCGTCCTATTCGTCAAGAAGAAGGATGGTACGGACCGGATGCTTGTAGATTACCGACCTGTCAATTTGGTCACAATCAAGAACAAATATCCGCTTCCCAGGATCAACGACCTGTATGATCAGCTCGCTGGATCCTCAGTCTTCTCCAAGATGGATTTGAGGTTGGGCTACCATCAAATCAAAATCAGAAATGGGGACATTCCTAAAACGGCCTTTGTTACTCGTTATGGCCAATACGAGTACACCGTCATGTCCTTCGGTTTAACCAACGCTCCAGCCACCTTTTCTCGGTTAATGAACTCAATCTTCATGGAGTATTTGGATAAATTCGTCGTGGTTTACCTCGATGATATACTCATCTACTCCAAGAACGAGGAGGAACATGCCGAACATCTAAGGCTAGTGTTGAAGAAACTTCGAGAGCATCGCCTTTATGCCAAATTTTCTAAATGTGAATTCTGGTTGTCAGAAGTGACCTATCTGGGTCATGTAATATCTGGTAAAGGTATTGCTGTTAACCCTGAGCGAGTTCAAGCCGTCCTTAATTGGACTCCACCTGAATCGGTCAAGCAAGTTCGGAGTTTTCTGGGCTTAGCAAGCTATTGTCGTCGCTTTGTCGAGAACTTCTCCAAGGTTGCTAAACCTCTAACCGAACTCCTCAAGAAAGATAAGAAGTTCGAATGGACCCCACAATGTGAGCACAGCTTTCAGGAACTGAAAAGACGCCTGACCTCTGCTCCCGTACTGGTACCGCCAGACTTCTCCAAGGACTTTGTTATCTACTGCGACGCCTCGCGACAAGTACTAGGTTGCATTCTCATGCAAGATCGACACGTAATTGCCTACGCCTCACGGCAATTGCACCCACATGAGGAGAATTATCCTACTCATGATCTAGAGCTTGCAGCCGTAGTCTATGCACTTAAAACCTGGCGACATTACCTCCTCGGTAACTGTTGCGAAATATTCACTGATCACCAAAGTCTGAAGTACATTTTCACCCAACCGGATCTGAATCTCAGGCAAAGACGTTGGGTTGAGTTGATCACAGACTTCGACTTAGGAATAACCTACACCCCAGGGAAAGCCAACGTCATGGCTGATGCGCTAAGTCGTAAATCTTATTGTAACAACCTGATGTTACAACAAAGTCAACCGCTTCTCCATGAGGAATTTCGGAAGCTTAACCTTCACATTGTACCTCAAGGTTTTCTTTCCACCTTGGTGGCAAAACCTACTCTTACGGATCAAATCATCGCTGCCCAAAAGCGAGATAAGGGAATATCTAAAATCAAAGAGAACATTGCTAGCGGAGGTGCTAGTTGTTTCTCCACAAATGATCATGGTGTTGTGTACTTTGAGGACCATCTAGTGGTTCCCAAGAACCAGCATCTACGGCAGTTGATCCTTAAGGAGGCTCATGAGTCTCCTCTCACCATTCATCCCGGTAGTACTAAGATGTATCAGGACCTACGCCAGAGGTTCTGGTGGACTAGGATGAAGAGAGAAATTGCTCAGTATATTGCTAATTGCGACGTCTGTCGTCGTGTAAAAGCAGAGCATCAACGGCCTGCTGGCACCCTTCAACCCTTAGCTATTCCTGAATGGAAATGGGATAAAATTGGTATGGATTTCATTACCGGTTTTCCCAGGACCAAGAGGGGGAATAATGCTATTTTCGTCGTTGTCGATCGTCTTTCCAAAGTAGCCCATTTCTTACCTGTTCGTGAGAGTATAACCGCTAGTCAGCTGGCCGACTTATACATCTCCCGTATAGTGTCTCTCCATGGTGTTCCTTTGGAAATTAACTCGGATCGAGGAAGTCTTTTCACCTCTCGATTTTGGGAAAGTTTCCAAAATGCTATGGGAACCCGTCTCTCCTTTAGCACCGCTTTCCACCCTCAGTCGAGTGGTCAAGTGGAACGCGTCAACCAGATTCTAGAAGACATGCTTCGAGCCTCTGTTATCTCATTCGGAATGGACTGGGAGAAGTGCCTTCCATTTGCCGAATTCGCTTACAACAACAGCTATCAATCTAGCTTGGGTAAAGCCCCTTTTGAAGTTCTCTATGGACGACGGTGTCGAACACCCCTTAACTGGTCAGAGACCGGGGAAAGACAATTCTTTGGCCCGGACATGATTCAGGAAGCAGAAGAACAAGTTCGTATCATTCGTGAAAAGTTGAAAACAGCCCAATCCCGTCAAAAGAGTCAATATGACCGAAAACATAAGGCTATGATTTTCGAGGTTGACGAGAAGGCTTATCTTCGGGTCACCCCTCTGAAGGGAACCCATCGTTTCGGTATCAAAGGCAAATTGGCTCCTCGTTACATTGGACCTTTTCGCATTCTTGCCAAACGAGGAGAAGTTGCCTACCAGTTGGAACTACCTCCGCACCTCTCCAGAGTCCACGATGTCTTCCACGTTTCTCAACTCAGGCGTTGCTTCTCGGATCCTATCCGTGGAGTGGACCACGAAACGCTTGATCTCCAAGATAATCTTACATATCGAGAGTACCCCATTCGTATCCTCGATCAGGCCGAGCGTACCACTCGACGTCATAATATCAAGTTTCTCAAAGTACAATGGTCGCACCATTCTGAGGATGAAGCAACTTGGGAAAGGGAGGATCGTCTTCGACTTGAGTATCCCGCCTTCTTCCCGGAGGAACCCAAATCTCGGGACGAGATTCTTTTGAGTGGGGGTGAGTTGTCACACCCTAGCTAGTCATGCATTAGAGTGTTGCATCATGTTTATTCTTTCATCAGAAACTTGAAATGGGGATCTGTGAAACCCTCAGAATCATTTTGAAAATGACCCAAATAAAAATTTCTCCAAAAGGGTCCAAGAAAATCCTCATGTTGCTCTCTGAAAATATTGGACAGAGATAAAAATCAAACCAATATTTTTAAGAGCTCATAGGTATTTATTTTGGGCATTTGTAATTAATGCATAAATATTTGCATTGGAAATATATTAGTTATATATATTAATATATGTCCAAAAATTATGCCACCTGTTGGGGAGCTCTGGAATAATATATCTAGCTCCTGCAAAAATTGGCATAAGGTTATAAAATGATTTAATATTTTATTTAAATCAAAACAAATGTCAGAAATTACAAAAACAAAAATAAATAAAGGAGGGAAACCTTACCTGGGCCTCTTACCTGGCGCCTCTGGCCCAGCCAGCTGGCCGGCCCAACCAGCAGGCGGCCCAGCCCGCCTCCCTCCTCTGTCGTCTTCGTCCTCGACAGAGGGAGGGGAGTGTGCCCGGCGCGCGCGCACGCCACCGCGCCACGCCACCAGCTCGCCTGCCTGCCTTCCCCTCCCCTCCTCGTCTGGATGGCCTGGAACGACGCCACGCCCTCCCCCTTCTCTCTCTCACTCTCCCTCGGTTCTTCCCCTCCTCTCCCTCGCTCTCCCTCTCCCGTGTCCGAACGCCACCATCGCCGCCGTTCGCCATAGCAGCCGCCACCGGCCACCCCTCGCCCCTCCGCTGAGCTCAGGAGCTCCGCCGCGACCCCCTCTTCCTCCCCACCAAGCCAAGCCCCTCGGGAAGCTCTGCATCGCCTCCACGCCATCGTCTTCGTCCTCGACCGCCGCCGATGGTCGCCGTCGATTCGCCGCCGTTCGTGCTTCCCCGAGCTCGCTGACCCTCCCTGCATGATCCCCGTGAGCCCCTGCTTCGTTTCCCCCTAACCCCATGTTCGATTTCGAGCTCTAGCCGCCCCTCTACCGGAGCCGAGACGCTCCGCCGCACGGGCTCGTCGCCGGCGAAGCCCCGGTGACCATTTGGTCACGGGCGTGCACCCGTTGTGCTTGCCGCGACCCGTAGAGCCCCTCCAGCGCCTCAGCTCCCTCGCCTGCGAGCAGCAGCGCCGATTCCGACCGCACCCGAACTCCGGCCGCCGCTCACGAGCTCGCCGTCGTCGGCACCGGCCACCACAGGCACGGCCACCACCACCGTTCGACGCGCGGGAGCAAGGGCTCTCCAACGAGCCCAAGCACGGCCTCGCCCGTGCCCTGTAGCGCGTTTCCGTATCGCGCCGCCGTCTCGGGCCTCGCCGGCGTCATGTCGCCGGTGGGTTTGACCTGTTTGACCTGGGGTTTGACCCCCCAGGGTCACTGACGCGTGGGCCCCGTCGGCCAGGTGGTTAGATTAGCGCTAATCACTGTTAGTTAACCCCCCTGACACTGACTAGTGGGCCCCAGCACCACTAACCCCTAATTAGGATTAAATTAACCCTGTTAAACCCCCCTGTCACTGACGTGTGGACCCCACACGTCAGGTTTGACCCCAGCCAGCCGCAGTTGACCACTGACGTCATGCTGACGTCATGCTGGCGCAATATATATTTCTGAATTTAATTAAATCAGGAAATTCCAGAATATTATTTAAACTTCAAAAATTCATAACTTTTATTCTGTAACTCCAAATCAGACAAATTATATATGAAAAATGATCAGAAAAATCCAATCTATCCATCTGTACTATTTTCATGCATGATCAAACAAGTTAAATTGATGTTTAAAGCAGAACAAGGAATAGCACTTTAAAAGGCCATGCTTGAGTTTGAAATTTGAATCTTTGATTCAAATTGGTTCAAACCCTTCTGGTTTTAGTTGCATTAGCCCAACACACTCATATTGCCATGTTTCATGCATGCATCATATTGTTGCACATTGTTTGGTAATGGTTGTGTATCGGTGTCCTTTGCGACAGGTTCTGCCTCCGAGGAGTACCGTGATTACCCTAACGAAGAACCGTATCAGTGCATCGAACCATCAGGCAAGCAACCAACCATTTGATCATATCGATACAATCCCATGTTCTCGCTCCTGCTCTCTCTTACTGCATTAAGACAACGCGTTTCAAACTGCTGTGTGCTACGGTAGTTGAACCCATTTCCTCTGCATGACCT
>NW_025232121.1:7036-10228 GCF_018294505.1 Triticum aestivum | reverse complement strand
GTGACCCTCTCTACTCTTCCGCACATGCTATGTGGGTGATATGATGATACCATGCCAAGTTTCAACATTTTCAGAATTCATTTTGTAGTGATTTTCAATTTCACGGTCATTTAGCTCTCTAAAACAATTAGGTAAATGACCGAAAAACAACAAATGATGTCAGAACATGTTGGAAATTGATGACGTCGCTTTGAATGCTGCATACTGAACACAAAAGAAGTCCGGAGTTCAAATAAGTTTAAAAAACATTGAAGTGGGCCGTGTAACAGATGAGTTCTCGTCCGAAACCCTGATACTCTGAAAGAGTTTGTCCAGTTTGTACACGAAGTGCGTCCAGTTTTTGCCGTGACCCTCTCTACTCTTTCGCGCATGCTATGCGGGTGATATGTGAAGGAAATATGCCCTAGAGGCAATAATAAAGTTATTATTTATTTCCTTATATCATGATAAATGTTTATTATTCATGCTAGAATTGTATTAACCGGAAACATAATACATGTGTGAATACATAGGCAAACAGAGTGTCACTAGTATGCCTCTACTAGACTAGCTCATTAATCAAAGATGGTTATGTTTCCTAACCATGAACAAAAGAGTTGTTATTTGATTAATGAGATCACATCATTAGGTGAATGATCTGATTGACATGACCCATTCCATTAGGTTAGCACCCCGTCGTTTAGTATGTTGCTATTGCTTTCTTCATGACTTATACATGTTCCTATGACTATGAGATTATGCAACTCCCATTTGCCGGAGGAACACTTTGGGTGCTACCAAACGTCACAACGTAACTGGGTGATTATAAAGGAGTACTACAGGTTTCTCCAAAGGTAGATGTTGGGTTGGCGTATTTCAAGATTAGGATTTGTCACTCCGATTGTCGGAGAGGTATCTCTGGGCCCTCTAGGTAATGCACATCACGTAAGCCTTGCAAGCATTACAACTAATATGTTAGTTGTGAGATGATGTATTACGAAACGAGTAAAGAGACTTTCCGGTAACGAGATTGAACTAGGTATTGGATACCGATGATCGAATCTCAGGCAAGTAACATACCGATGACAAAGGGAACAACGTATGTTGTTATGCGGTCTGACCGATAAAGATCTTCGTAGAATATGTAGGAGCCAATATGGGCATCCAGGTCCCGCTATTGGTTATTGACCGGAGATTTTCCTCAGTCATGTCTACATTGTTCTCGAACCGTAAGGTCCGCACGCTTAAAGTTACGATGATAGTTATTATGAGTTTTATGCATTTTGATGTACCGAAGTTTTTTCAGAGTCCCGGATGTGATCACGGACATGACGAGGAGTCTCGAAATGTTCGAGACATAAAGATTGATATATTGGATGACTATATGCGGACACCGGAAGCGTTCCGGGGTAGTTTTGGATAAAACCGGAGCACCGGGGGGTTACCGGAACCCTCCGGGAGGTTAATGGGCCTCATGGGCCTAATGTGGAGAAGAGGAAGGGGCTGCCAGGGCAGGCCGCGCGCCCCCTCTCCCCCTAGTCCGAATTGGACAAGGAGGGAGGGGCGGCGCCCCCCCTTTCCTTCTCTCCCTCCACCTCTCCTAGTTGGACAAGGAACGGGGAGGGGAGTCCTACTCCCGGTAGGAGTAGGACTCCTCCTGCGCCCTCCTCTAGGCCGTCCGCACCCCCCCCTTGGATACTTTATATACGGGGGCAGGGGGGCACCCTAGAACACACAATTGATCCTCGTGATCGTTCCTTAGCCGTGTGCGGTGCCCCCTGCAACCATATTCCAGCTCGGTCATATCGTTGTAGTGCTTAGGCAAAGCCCTGCATCGGTAGAACATTATCATCGTCACCACGCCGTTGTGCTGACGGAACTCATCCCCGAAGCTTTGCTGGATCGGAGCCCGGGGAGCGTCATCGAGCTGTACGTGTGCTAAGAACTCGGAGGTGCCGGAGTAACGGTGCTTGGATCGGTCGGATCGGGAAGAAGACGTACGACTACTTCCTCTACGTTGTGTCAACGCTTCCGTTGCGATCTACAAGGGTACGTAGATCATACTCTCCCCTCTCGTTGCTATGCATCACCATGATCTTGCGTGTGCGTAGGAAAATTTTGAAATTACTACGTTCCCCAACAGTGGCATCCGAGCCTAGGTTTTTATGGTTTGATGTTATATACACGAGTAGAACACAAGTGAGTTGTGGGCGATATAAGTCATACTACCTACCAGCATGTCATACTTTGGTTCGGCAGCATTGTTGGACGAGACGACCCAGACCAACATTACGCGTACGCTTACGCGAGACCGGTTCTCCTGACGTGCTTTGCACATAGGTGGCTTGCGGGCGACAGTCTCTCCAACTTTAGTTGAACCGAGTGTGGCTACGCCCGGTCCTTGAGAAGGTTAAAACGGAGTCAAATTGACAAACTATCGTTGTGGTTTTGATGCGTAGGTGAGATTGGTTCTTACTTAAGCCCGTAGCAGCCACGTAAAACTTGCAACAAACAAAGTAGAGGACGTCTAACTTGTTTTTGCAGGGCATGTTGTGATATGATATGGTCAAGACATGATGCTAAATTTTATTGTATGAGATGATCATGTTTTGTAACCGAGTTATCGGCAACTGGCAGGAGCCATATGGTTGTCGCTTTATTGTATGCAATGCAATCGCGATGTAATGCTTTACTTGATCACTAAGCGGTAGCGATAGTCGTGGAAGCATAAGATTGGCGAGACGACGATGATGCTACGATGGAGATCAAGGTGTCGCGCCGGTGACGATTGTGATCATGACGGTGCTTCGGAGATGGAGATCACAGGCACAAGATAATGATGGCCATATCATATCACTTATATTGATTGCATGTGATGTTTATCTTTTATGCATCTTATCTTGCTTTGATTGACGGTATCATTATAAGATGATCTCTCACTAAATTATCAAGAAGTGTTCTCCCTGAGTATGCACCGTTGCCAAAGTTCGTCGTGCCCAGACACCACGTGATGATCGGGTGTGATAAGCTCTACGTCCATCTACAATGGGTGCAAGCCAGTTTTGCACACGCAGAATACTCGGGTTATACTTGACGAGCCTAGCATATGTAGATATGGCCTCGGAACACGGAGACCGAAAGGTCGAGCGTGAATCATATAGTAGATATGATCAACATAATGATGTTCACCATTGAAGATTAATCCATTTCACG
>NW_025232121.1:5176-5671 GCF_018294505.1 Triticum aestivum | reverse complement strand
GGTTATTCATTTAAATCAGAGAATAATGGTTGTTCTATTTATATGAGTAATATCTTTTATGGTCATGCACCCTTGCGGAGTGGTCTATTCTTATTGAATCTCGATAGTAGTAATACACATATTCATAGTGTTGAAACCAAAAGATGCAGAGTTAATAATGATAGTGCAACTTATTTGTGGCACTGCCGTTTAGGTCATGTCGGTGTAAAGCGCATGAAGAAACTCCATACTGATGGGCTTTTGGAACCTCTTGATTATGAATCACTTGGTACTTGCGAACCGTGCCTCATGGGCAAGATGACTAAAACATCATTCTCCGGTACTATGGAGAGAGCAACAGATTTGTTGGAAATCATACATACAGATGTATGTGGTTCGATGAATATTGAGGCTCGTGGCAGATATCGTTATTTTCTCACCTTCACAGATGATTTAAGCAGATACGGGTATATCTACTTAATGAAACATAAGTCTGAAACATTTGAAAAGTTCAAA
>NW_025232121.1:0-3623 GCF_018294505.1 Triticum aestivum | reverse complement strand
GGCAAGTTCAAGGGATTGACTACGATGAGACCTTCTCACCCGTAGCGATGCTTAAGTCTGTCCGAATCATGTTAGCAATTGCCGCATTTTATGATTATGAAATTTGGCAGATGGATGTCAAAACTGCTTTCCTGAATGGATTTCTGGAAGAAGAGTTGTATATGATGCAACCGGAAGGTTTTATCGATCCAAAGGGAGCTAACAAAGTGCGCAAGCTCCAGCGATCCATTTATGGACTGGTGCAAGCCTCTCGGAGTTGGAATAAACGCTTTGATAGTGTGATCAAAGCATTTGGGTTTATACAGACTTTTGGAGAAGCCTGTATTTACAAGAAAGTGAGTGGGAGCTCTGTAGCATTTCTAATATTATATGTGGATGACATATTACTGATTGGAAATGATATAGAATTTCTGGATAGCATAAAGGGATACTTGAATAAGAGTTTTTCAATGAAAGACCTCGGTGAAGCTGCTTACATATTAGGCATTAAGATCTATAGAGATAGATCAAGACGCTTAATTGGACTTTCACAAAGCACATACCTTGACAAGACTTTGAAGAAGTTCAAAATGGATCAAGCAAAGAAAGGATTCTTGCCTGTATTGCAAGGTGTGAAGTTGAGTAACACTCAATGCCCGACCACTGCAGAAGATAGAGAGAAAATGAAAGATGTTCCCTATGCTTCAGCCATAGGCTCTATCATGTATGCAATGTTGTGTACCAGACCTGATGTGTGCCTTGCTATAAGTTTAGCAGGGAGGTACCAAAGTAATCCAGGAGTGGATCACTGGACAGCGGTCAAGAACATCCTGAAGTATCTGAAAAGGACTAAGGATATGTTTCTCATATATGGAGGTGACAAAGAGCTCATCGTAAACGGTTACGTTGATGCAAGCTTTGACACTGATCCGGACGATTCTAAATCGCAAACCGGATACGTATTTATATTAAACGGTGGAGCTGTCAGTTGGTGCAGTTCTAAATAATGTGTCGTGGCGGGATCTACATGTGAAGCGGAGTACATAGCTGCTTCGGAAGCAGCAAACGAAGGAGTCTGGATGAAGGAGTTCATATCCGATCTAGGTGTCATACCTAGTGCATCGGGTCCAATGAAAATCTTTTGTGACAATACTGGTGCAATTGCCTTGGCAAAGGAATCCAGATTTCACAAGAGAACCAAGAACATCAAGAGACGCTTCAATTCCATCCGGGGTCTAGTCCAGGTGGGAGACATAGAGATTTGCAAGATACATATGGATCTTAATGTTGCAGACCCGTTGACTAAGCCTCTTCCACGAGCAAAACATGATCAGCACCAAGGCTCCATGGGTGTTAGAATCATTACTGTGTAATCTAGATTATTGACTCTAGTGCAAGTGGGAGACTGAAGGAAATATGCCCTAGAGGCAATAATAAAGTTATTATTTATTTCCTTATATCATGATAAATGTTTATTATTCATGCTAGAATTGTATTAACCGGAAACATAATACATGTGTGAATACATAGACAAACAGAGTGTCACCAGTATGCCTCTACTAGACTAGCTCATTAATCAAAGATGGTTATGTTTCCTAACCATGAACAAAAGAGTTGTTATTTGATTAATGAGATCACATCATTAGGTGAATGATCTGATTGACATGACCCATTCCATTAGCTTAGCACCCGATCGTTTAGTATGTTGCTATTGCTTTCTTCATGACTTATACATGTTCCTATGACTATGAGATTATGCAACTCCCGTTTGCCGGAGGAACACTTTGGGTGCTACAAAACGTTACAACGTTAGTGGGTGATTATAAAGGAGTACTACAGGTGTCTCCAAAGGTAGATGTTGGGTTGGCGTATTTCGAGATTAGGATTTGTCACTCCGATTGTCGGAGAGGTATCTCTGGGCCCTCTCGGTAATGCACATCACATAAGCCTTGCAAGCATTACAACTAATATGTTAGTTGTGAGATGATGTATTACGGAACGAGTAAAGAGACTTGCCGGTAACGAGATTGAACTAGGTATTGGATACCGACGATCGAATCTCGGGCAAGTAACATACCGATGACAAAGGGAACAACGTATGTTGTTATGCGGTCTGACCGATAAAGATCTTCGTAGAATATGTAGGAGCCAATATGGGCATCCAGGTCCCGCTATTGGTTATTGACTGGAGATTTGCCTCAGTCATGTCTACATTGTTCTCGAACTGTAGGGTCCGCACGCTTAAAGTTACGATGACAATTATTATAAGTTTTATGCATTTTGATGTACCGAAGTTTTTTTGGAGTCCCGGATGTGATCATGGACATGACATGGAGTCTCGAAATGTTTGAGACATAAAGATTGATATATTGGATGACTATATTCGGACACCGGAAGCGTTCCGGGGTAGTTTTGGATAAAACCGGAGCACCGGGGGGTTGCCGGAACCCTCTGGGAGGTTAATGGGCCTCATGGGCCTAATGTGGAGAAGACGAAGGGGCTGCCAGGGCAGGCTGCACGCCCCCTCTCCCCCTAGTCCGAATTGGACAAGGAGGGAGGGGCGACGCCCCCCCTTTCCTTCTCTCCCTCCACCTCTCCTAGTTGGACAAGGAACGGGGAGGGGAGTCCTAATCCCGGTAGGAGTAGGACTCCTCCTGCGCCCTCCTCTAGGCCGGCCGCACCCCCCCCCCCCTTGGATACTTTATATACGGGGGCAGGGGGGCACCCTAGAACACACAATTGATCCTCGTGATCGTTCCTTAGCCGTGTGCGGTGCCCCCTGCCACCATATTCCACCTCGGTCATATCGTTGTAGTGCTTAGGCAAAGCCCTGCGTCGGTAGAACATCATCATCGTCACCACACCGTTGTGCTGACGGAACTCATCCCCGAAGCTTTGCTGGATCGGAGCCCGGGGAGCGTCATCGAGCTGTACGTGTGCTAAGAACTCGGAGGTGCCGGAGTAACGGTGCTTGGATCGGTCCGATCGGGAAGAAGACGTACGACTACTTCCTCTACGTTGAGTCAACGCTTCCGTTGCGATCTACAAGGGTACGTAGATCATACTCTCCCCTCTCGTTGCTATGCATCACCATGATCTTGCGTGTGCGTAGGAAAATTTTGAAATTACTACGTTCCCCAACAATATGATGATACCATGCCAAGTTTCAACATTTTCAGGATTCATTTTGTAGTGATTTTCAATTTCATGGTCATTTAGCTCTTTAAAACAATTAGGTAAATGACCGAAAAACAACAAATGATGTCAGAACATGTTGGAAATTGATGACATCGCTTTGAATGCTGCATACTGAACACAAAAGAAGTCCGGAGTTCAAATAAGTTTAATAAACATTGAAGTGGCCGTGTAACAGATGAGTTCTCGTCCGAAACCCTGATACTCTGAAAGAGTTTGTCCAGTTTGTACACGAAGTGCGTCCAGTTTTTGCCGGGACCCTCTCTACTCTTTTGCGCATGCTATGCGGGTGATATGATGATACCATGCCAAGTTTCAACATTTTCAGGATTCATTTTGTAGTGATTTTCAATTTCATGGTCATTTAGCTCTCTAACACAATTAGGTAAATGACCGAAAAACAACAAATGATGTCAGAACATTGTTGGAAATTGATGACGTCACTTTGC
>NW_025232120.1:0-10228 GCF_018294505.1 Triticum aestivum | reverse complement strand
AAGATAAGCACTAAGCGTTTCAGCGCTCTAATGGGTGCAGTGTCAGCATTTGGAGACAGTAAACGTAGCTCTGCAGTTGATGATCTCAATTGCCACACACAACCATCCCAGGTGCTTGCTTTAACTTCGCGTTGTCAAATGTGGTTGCATGTTGCATATGGTGTCTAGCTTGTATTGCTTCCAATTTGGTTCAATTACATCTGCTTACTTTACACATTATACCTTTCATAATGACATGCCTTCCTGTTTTTGATACATACTACATATGTCTATTAACCATGTTCGTACATCAAACTAATGCTCTTTTGTATCCCTCGTCAATCACTTATGATGAGACAGTCACCCGGGTGGGTTACTGTGAGACGCCCTACTCGTTTAAAGAGTGTAGTGTCATCCTCCCCACATGATTCTCAAGAAACAGCAAGGCTAAATGAAGATAGTCAACGTAGCTCTCAAGTTGATCACCGCAATTCCCCCACACCACCATCACAGGTGCTTGCTCTTACTAGGCAGTGTGATATGTGGTTGCATGTTGCATACGGTGTCTACCTTGTAATGCTTCTAATTAGGGTAAATTGCATCTGCTTAGTTAACACATTATACCTGTGAATATGACATGCCTTCCTGTTTTTGGTACATACTACGTCTTTCTATTAACCATGTTCTTACATCAAACTACTTTTCTTGTGTATCCCTCATCAATGCTCCTAATTTGTTAAATTGCATCTCCTTAGCTTACACATTATACATGTGAATATGACACGCCTTCCTGTTTTTGGTACATACTACATCTACCTATCACACCATGTTCTTACATCAAACTACTATTCTTGTGTATCTTGTGTCTATCGCTTATGATGAGACAGTGACGCGTGTGGGTTAATATGAGACGCAATACTCTTATAAAGAATGCAATTTCATCCTCTCCACATGATTCTCAAGCAACAGCAAGCCTAAATGAAGATATTGAACGTTGCTCTGTACCTGAAGACATCACTTCCCCTACACCACCATCACAGGTGCTTCCTCCAACTTCGCAGTGTGATATGTGGTTGCATGTTGCATACGGTGTCTAGCTTGTAATGCTTCTAATTAGCGTAAATTGCATCTGCTTAGTTTACACACTATACCTGTGAATATGACATGCCTTCCTATTTTTTGTAAACACTACATCTATGTGTTAACCTTGTTCTTACATGAAACTACCTCTCTTTTGTATCCTGCATCAATCACTTACGATGGGTCACCTTTATTCGTTACATATTGCATATTATTTCTAGCATGTTGCCATGTATTGCTTCTAATTTGGTTAAATACATTTGTCGGGGCACCCTTTTAATTTGTCAGAGTGATACTGGTTTCATCTTTCATATGGTTTCTAGCTTGCATCGATTCTAACAAGTTCAAGCACCTTGTGCTTAGTTTACACTTTATACATCATACATGTCAATATGTCACGTCGTCTTGTTTTTCATACATATTACATCCTCCTATCATGTGTCTGCCTTACATGAAAGTAGTGTTCGTCAGTATCATGCATCAATAAGTTCTGAAGAGCAAATTTTATTCTTTTTCTTGTGGGTTTGACTTGACAAGGCAAAATCAAGAAAGAGGAAGGAAAAGAGTAAGGAAGGCGATGATGGTGGTCCTCTGCAGCAACGTAAACGGAGCATCTATACCGATTCTCCTTGTACTGATAGTGCATTACATGGTCCAAGTCTCCGCTCCCCTACTCCACCATCCAAGGTGCTTGCTCTAACTTGGCAGTGTGATATCTGGTTGCATGTTGCATATGGTGTCTAGCTCGTATTGCTCCTAACTAGTGTAAACTACATCTGCTTAGCTTACACATGATACATGTGAATACGACACGCTTTCCTGTTTTTTGGTACATACTATATCTGTCTATCACACCATGTTCTTACATGAAACTACTCTTCTTGTGTATCATGCATCAGTCACTTATGATGGGACACCTTTAAGTTGGCAGTGTGATATTGGTTGCGTCTTGAATATGATTTCTAGCATGTATTGCTTCTAGTTTGATGAACGCCACCTATGATGAGACAGTTTTAACTTGGCAGAGTGATATTGATTGCACCTTCCATATGGTGTCTTGCAGTGTTTCTAATTTGTTGAAGTGCCTTCTGCTTAGTTACCACATCATAGGTGTGAATATGTCAAGCCGTCCATTTTTTCGTACATATTCCATCCTCGTATCATGACTTTGCCTTTCATCAGAGTAGTGTTCATCAGTATCATGCATAAATGAGTTATGAAGAGCGAATGATATTCCTTTTTCTTGTCGGTATGACCTCACAATGCAAAATCAATAAAGCTGAAGGAAATTGGCAAGGCATTGGATGACGGTGGTCCTTCTGAGCAACTCAAACGGAGGTTCTCTACAGATTCTACTCCGCCATCCTCCCAACAAGATTCACAAGACAACACAAGGCTAGACAGTCAACGTAGCTGTGTAGATGATGGGCACATCTCCCCTACTCCACCATCACAGGTGCTTGCTCTAACTTGGCACTATTATATGTGGTTGCATGTTGCGTATGGTGTCTAGCTTGTATTGCTTCTAACTTTGTTGAATTGCATCTGCTTACTTTACACATAATGCCTGTGAATATGACATCTGTTCTTGTTTCTACATCAGACTACTATTCTTGCATATCCCGAATCAGTCACTTATGATAAGGCACCTTTAAGTCGCCACTATGATATTGGTTGTGTCTTGCATATGATTTCTAGCATATACTGCTTCTAATTTGTTGAAATGCCATACAGTTTGAACTTGGCAGAGTGATATTGGTTGCATCTTTCATATGGTGTCTAGCTTGAAGTGCTTCTAATTTGTTGAAATGCCTTCTGCTTAGTTACCACATCATAGGTGTGAATAACCATCCTGTTTTTCATACATATTCCATCCTCGCACCATGTGTTTGCCTTTCATCCAAGTAGTGTTCGTCACTATCATGCATGAATGAGTTCTGAAGAGCGAATTTTATTCCTTTTTCTTATAGGTTTGACTTCACAATGCAAAATCATTACAGCTGAAGGAAATTAGTCCGGGAGTGGATGATGGTGGTCCTTCAGAGAAACTCAAACAACGGGTCTCTAAAGATTCTACTCCGCCATCCTCCCAACAAGATTCGCAAGACAACACAAGGCTGGACAGTCAACGTAGCTGTGTAGATGATGAGCACATCTCCCCTACTCCACCATCACAGGTGCTTGCTCTAACTTGACACTATTATATGTGGTTGCATGTTGCGTATGATGTCTAGCTTGTATTGCTTCTAACTTGAATTGCCTCTGCTTACTTTACACATAATGCCTGTGAATATGACACGTGTTCCTGTTTCTAGAACATACGTGTACATGATGAGCACATCTCCCCTACTCCACCATCACAAGTGCTTACTCTTACTTGGAACTGTTATACATGGTTGTGTTTTCCGTATGATTTCTAGTTTGTATTGCTTCTGATTATGTAGAATTGCATCTGCGTAGCTTACAACTTATACCTGCAACGATCACTTACCCATAAGACATATTTAACTTGGGACTGTGATGTAGGTTGCATCTTGCATTGTCTTCTAGCTTGTACTGCTTCTAATTTCTTGAAATGGCACTTACGACGAGACACTTTTTACCTGATACAGTGATATTGGTTGCATGTTCATATGGTGCCTAGCTTTCATTTCTTCTAATTTTGTTGAAATGCCTTCCGCTTACTGCTTTTTCATACATATTCCATCCTCCTATCGTACGTGTGAATATGAAATGTTGTCTTTTTTTGTATATATTCCATCCTCCTATCCTGCACTTGCCTTACGTCAAAGTAGTATTCGTCTGTATCATGCATCAACTAGTTATGCAGAGCTAATTTTATTCATCTTCTTGTGGTTTGGACTTCATAAGGAAATATCAGAAAATAGGAAGGAAAAGAGTAAGTTAGGGGATGTTGGTGGTACTCCGCACTGACGCAAACTGAGACTCTCTAGATTTGCCACTACTACTGCTAATGAAGTTGAAGTCCCAAGTCTACATGATGAGTTCATCTCCCGCACTCCACCATCGCAGGTGCTTGCTCTAAGTTGACAGTGTGATAATTGGTTTCATGTTGCATATGTTGTCTAGCCTGTATTTCTTCTATTTTGATTAAATTGCACCTGCTGAGTTTATACGTTATACATGTGCATATGACATGGCTTTCTGTGTCTAGAATACACTGCATCTATCTATCATACCATGTTCTTACATCAAAGTACTGCAGTTGTGTATCCCGCATCAGTAACTCATGATTGGACGCTTTTAACATGGCAGTTTGATAGTGGTTGCATCTTGCATTGATTTCTACGTTGTACTGCTTCTAATTTTTGGAATTGCCACTTATGACAGACACTTTTAACTTGGCAGAGTAATATTGGTTGCATCTTTCATATGGTGTCTAGCTTGCATTACTTCTATTTTCTTGAAAATCCTTCTGCTTAGTTTGCACATCGTAGTTGTGAATATGTCATGTCGTCCTGTTTTTCTTACATATTCCATCCTCATACGGTTGTCTTACATCAAAGTATTGCTTGTCTGTATCATGCATCAATGAGTTCTGAAGAGTGATTTTATTCTTTTGTGTTGTGGGTACAGCTTGACATGGCAAAGTCAAAAAAGAGCAACGAAAATAATATAGTAGGGAGTGTTGTTACTCGTCGGGTGAAACGGAAAAGGTTCTGCCGTCGAGATTCTACTGGTACTTATAGTGCAGTAGAAGGTCCAAGTCCACCGGCTAAATCAACAAACACAGTATCACCTGCTCCACCAGCTGCAGCATCCGCTTCAACTGTACCAGCATCTCAACCAGTTACTCATTCGTTTGCTCTAGAACTGGCCAGTTCCCAAGCTACCTTCACACCTAACACTACTTCCAAAGCACTGCTGACACAACAGGACTTGGCAAGATCAGATGAACCTCATGAGCATCAACACCAAGACGGTACCTGACCGAGTCAAGTTGCAGTTGCATGCTCCTTTATATGTACTCTCACAGTTTGATGTACACTAACACTTTCCATATTCGTTGTTGAACTAGCACCATGGCGCAAGTGGAAATAGACATCAGGGATAATGCTTGACAGATTAACAAAATCTAAAGGAGGAAGAATGGAGATCCATTTTGAGGCAGGTTTAAAAAGGCCATGTGATGCTACAAAGTCAGCCAAGTTAGTATCAGAGGCAGCCGTTGTCGTTAGGTGTCATGTGTGTATCCTCCCAACGTGGATCCAATACAGGAATGAGAAAGACAATACCCAGTTTAACACCTTCCTTGACCATTTATCCATAAGTAATGTTATTCATCGCAATTAGTAATATTGTCTTGCTCTGTCCCATACTTTCTAGCTTCCTCCTAATAAGACTCACATTCTTTTTTCAACAGATGAGGTTCAAGTTGGATCTGAAAGATGATGCAACTAAACAAGCATGCACTCATGTTTTTCAGTCTGCTTTGCGAAAGTATCGGTACCACCTTAGAAAATCTCACTTTGAAGGCAAGGCTAACAATGAAATCGCCCAAACATCTCCAGTGGAATATATTACAGATGAAGACTGGACAGCCCTCGTTAAACACTGGTCTGATCCAAAGTATCAGGTAGTCTATATGTATTTGATCAGACCACATATTGAACTTGTATTTATGTATGTGCCTTACAATTGTATCTTCTTCTAGGCTAACTATTTGTAGAACAAAACCAACCGTTCTAAAGTGAAATTCCAACAGACAACAGGATCTCGTAGCTATATTGCACACTGCGAGGCTCTTGTAAATAGCTGCTACTTCCTTCTTTTTTTTGTGCCATATTATCGTATCTATATTGACTTGTTCCAAATACAAAGGAAAGCCCGTGCAGACCAAAAAGAACTTGAACCGAATGCAGTGCAAATCTTCAAGGATTGCCACACCAGCAAGATGAAGGGCATGAGCGTACCAGCTCAAGCCGTTGTTGTAAGTCCTTACTCCTCCTGCCTTGAACTGATTGGTACTATGATGTGTTAATTTAACTACTTGGTTTACAGCCAATGTCAGTTACTCTGTTCACTTTTATACACAGTTGTCTTAACATATCATTTCACCTTACATGGTTTAAAAGAGATGAAGGATATTCTTTTGGTCTTGATCTGTAATCTAGTTGTTATGTTCACGTGCGCACACAATGATAAAATAGCCTGTTTGTTTTATATCTGTTTGCCCATGATATGAATGATGCCATTCTATGTTCATCCTACTTTAAACCATGTCTCTTTATCCTTAGATGTCAATGAATGTGAGGAAATAGACAATACAGTAGGCATGCTACATGGACATATGTTACGAAAGTGATTTTATTATGTAGTTGGCACTACAATACATGCTAATGTATTACAGTAGTTCACCAAAATAAGTTATGTGTAAACGTTTAACCTACTTTGTTTGTTTTTGTCTCATTAGTAACTTATCTGGTACACTAATCTACAAGTTCAAACTTTCAGGAAGCTATGGAACAAATGATTGAACAGTCATAACCACCTGAAGGTGATGAGGCTACTACAGGCACAATGTCACCTCTTGCTGCAGTGCGTCAGTATCTCTCCACTAACGGTGCAAAAAGCACCTTCCTGTGTAATTCTGGGTTGGTTGTCAAGGTAACCTCGTCCAAATCGCCTACTGAGCAAAATCTTCCTGCTAGACAGAGTGATATATCTGTGCTCCAGACCCAAGTCCAATCCCTAATGGACGTTGTTTCGGAAACAAGAATAGTGGTTGAGAAATGTCATCAAGATATGAATGGTTTTGAAACCAGACTATCAGACATTCGCTTCGTTGTTGAAGAGCAATGGCGGAAAAAAGGTGGAGATCATGCTGCTCCATCAGATTCTACAGCCTGAAACATTAGCACTCGGGTCAAATGATATGTGCTTCTATACATATGATGGTGCTTTTATCTGGAAGGACTGTAAACTTTATGCCAATAGGCCTTTTGTTGTATGATTGGAATTTATTTTTTTGTGATACAACATTTATGATGCTGCCACAGGCTGCAGTAATTACGATGCTATTTTTGTATAGTGTAGGTTTATTTTAGTAATGTATTCAGCCGAAAGCTTCGTAGGAGCCCAACATGCCAACATTCATCGGGCCCATTCCAATTGGACTAAAAAGATTACGGGCCGAAATTGGCATGTAGCCCACTAAAAATATATGGGCTTATAAATTAGCATAAGCTTTCAAATTTTTCTGATAGGCCTATGCCCATAGTGGGCCTTTAACAGGCCTAAACATAATTTGGGCCCTCAGTAAAAATAGGCCATTTAAAGGTGTAATTATCTCGAGCCCATAAAAAACATGGGCCTTTAATAGACCGAAAGTGAGATTGGGCCCTGATTGTGCCAAATAACCCACTGGACTTAGCAAGCCGAAATGGTGGCCCATTTACGATGCGGATATTTGACAGGCCGAAATTCGGACGGGCCGTAAATGAGCCGACCTAATACACGGGCCTTTAACAGGCCGGAACTTCGGTCGGGCTAGATTATCGTCATTTTTATATCGGTCGTTAATGGGCCCGATATGACGTTGGGCCACATATGGCCCATGGTTTATGTCCGGCGTTAACAGGCCGAAAATGACAACAGGCCGAAAGTGGCCCAAATCTATAGTGGGCCTCGAACAGGCCGAATGACAGACATGGTCGAATATGACCCAAATCGTTCACGGTTATTTATGGACCGAAAGTTTTGATGGCCTATAAATGGGCCCAAATGAAGTCGGACCTTTAACAGGTCGGAAATACACCTGGCCGTAATTCGGCCCAATTACTTAGCTCGGCTATTAACGGGCCAGAACTGACCATGGGCCGCATTGATGACAAGTTTAGACCAGGCCATTGACGGGCCGATTTGACAGAGAATGTTGTGCCTTTAGCTGGGCCGGCCCATTATGGTCTACAGAATCTTGTGGGCCTTTAGCTGGGTCAGCCCATTATGGTCCACTAAATTTTGTGGGCCTTTAGCTGGGCTAGCCCATTATGGTCCGCTAAATCTTATGGGCCTTCGGTTGGGCCGGCCCATTTAAACTTTGTGGGCCACTTTTGGGCTGGTCCACGTGTCAACATATCATAGGCCCATCTTAACCGTTGGATGAGTGACACATGTGCCAACGCGGAGCTGACACGTGGATCCGTCAGCCAATGAGAATTTTACACGTGGAAAATCGGCATTGGTCGTGGCTATTAACGGGTTATCGGATCCAAAATCCGACCCGATAGCTTAACGGTGTTCCGTTACGGTGGATTCCACGTGTCGGTCACCCTTGACGAAAGCACTTCTGTGACGCGCGATTTATCGTCATGGAAGTGGACACTTCCGTGATGATAATTTTGGTAATGTCATGGAACACTTCTACGACAGCACAGGTATGACTATCTTGATTCTGTCATAAATTTATCATGGATGTACATGCATGACAAAAAACGCGACCTACTGTGACAAACACGTATCATCACGGAAGTGTATTTTTTTGTAGTGATGATAGTCAGTTTTCGGCTTTCTCTACTGAGGTGCTCGTCCGGAAGAACCGGGACACAATCGCAGTAGTTCTCCCTGCGCTACCTTAGCCGATATAACGGAACGTAAGGTACCAAAACAAGGGAGCCGGGCAAACCCAACTATTGACCCAAGACATGATTCGGAGCTGATGCATATAATGCTATAAGTCTGAGGTGCCGCACTATCGAAAGTGTTCGGACTTATCTTGCTGTATTATGGGATACCAAAAGAAGCCCCTGGCAAACTGAACATACCAAAGTGTACGGATGCAATATTAAATAAACATTTTGGGGAAAATATGAAGATAGTAATAATAAGCTGACGTTGTATATTGTTGCCCGTTGTATATTGAATAATACGTCAAAGCGTATGTGTGCAATTAATGCGTTAAGCAGAAACAAATAGGACTATTTGACATGTCCTATCCAAGGGCGGGCCGCAGGCGGGTATGTAAAACAGGTATAATGATAATTAACAAAGACCACCAGGGTATTCCCTTTATGCGCAAATCCTTTTGCCTCCTTAGTTTTCCCTCCTGTTTTTGCACTTCCCTGCGTGCGAAGGTGTAGCTGGTGGGTCCCAGCTGTCAGGGGGGAAACGTTTTTTTTTGTGAAATACGGTGGCCCGTCCAGTGGGTCCCCATTGTTAGGTGGAGGAATAATTATTTTGCGTGTAATAAGGAGGCACTTCCTTGCTGCGGCCGTGGACCCAGCTGTTAGCCTCTCCACGCACAGTACTCTTCCAGTGGAAGTCGGTCGTTGACCACATTGACCACGCCGCGCCGAGAGCACCACGGCGGTGGACGACGGCGAGGCCTAGGAAGGGGACGACACGGAGGCAGGTAAGACTCGGCAGTTGTTTCCCATGCGGAGGGGAGTACGAGTGTATGAGGGTTTACTGGTTCGTCAGCCGTCGCTGGAGAATAACAGCAGGTGTGGGTGAGTAGAGGGATGGCTGGGCCAGCGATGGGAGTATGGTCGGGCGGTGAGGCCTGCGCGGCAGCATAGCCGGCCGCGGGGAGGAGGGAGCAGGCAGTCCCGTCGGCGCTTGTTTGAGCGGTTGGAGCAGGAAGAGCAGAGATTGAAGAAGCACGACAGCCATTGGATGGACATCCAACCGTCACTGATTGTGCGTCAACCTTTTTTAAGGAAAGCCTCAAATCTGTGGAAAACAGCATACAACCCATCTGTCATTATTTCTAATAATTTACAGCCCATTTGCTAATTCTTAAGGTTTTTTTTGGAGCCCATATTCTTTTTGTTAGCATTACAGCCCATATTGTGGCCACGGTTAAAAAATTATACGAAATTTTGCATATTTCGGTGTGGTCCGAACTGTTTTTAATCCCGAAATTTCGACTCACGTTCAAACTGATTTTAAAAATAAATGTATATCAATATAAAATCTAACAAATTCTCCACACATAAAAATTAATGTAATTTAAAATCTTGAAATGAAAAAATATATTTGAAACTAATTGCCGGTTTGATGTGTTTTAAAAATTACAGCCCATTTCTCATTACTGATGGGCCATTTTCTTGGCCAGTCGAATGAAAGCTCTCCTTGTCTTGAAAGATTTACAGCCCAACAGGCCTGACAAAGCGACTTACTTGGCAAATCACAAAAAAACTGGGTTGTG
>NW_025232119.1:0-10229 GCF_018294505.1 Triticum aestivum | reverse complement strand
AGGTTCCATCCGCAGGGAGTCCGGCCGAGGTTTCCCATACGGCCCCGAACGATGTGAACAGGGTTCCCGAGATACCTAACGGGTATTCGGTACACCGTGCCACGTACCTACCGCATCACAGCCCACCCCTACGGTCAGCGCTGTCCACGGCCTCCAGTAGGCTACAAACACCAGAAACTACTTGCAACTCCTGGACAGAGAGCTAGGGTGAATAAGAAGTCGAGCGGGGTCATATTTCAGGGCCCAATGTATGGTAGTAGCTGATTCTTAAATCACACATACAGATCTCAGTGCTTAAGGTCGGCTTCAATGAAACAACCCACCATGTACTCCTACATGGCCTCTCATCGATACCTTTACCAAATCGTGTTCACCACACCACTCTCATTACCGACATTAACATTTCACTCTAGCCCATCACCCAGATGAACCAGACCTGACACGACTCTAAGCATAGCAGGCATAGCAAGGTAGGAACAACACATGCATATGGCTCAATCAACTCCTACACATGCTAGTGGGTTTCATCTAGTTACTGTGGCAATGACAGGTCATGCAGAGGAAATGGGTTCAACTACCGTAGCACACAGCAGTTTGAATCGCGTTGTCTTAATGCAGTAAAAGAGAGCAGGAGCGAGAACATGGGATTGTATCGATATGATCAAATGGTTGGTTACTTGCCTGATAGTTCGATGCACGGATACGGTTCTTCGTTAGGGTAATCACGGTACTCCTCGGGGACAGAACCTGTCGCAAAGGACATCGATACACAGGCATCACCAAACAATGTGCAACAATATGATGCATGCATGAGACATGGCAATATGAGTGTGTTGGGCTAATGCAACTAAAGCCAGAAGGGTTTGAACAAATTTGAATCAAAGATTCAAATTCCAAATTCAATTATGGCCTTTTAAAGTGCCTTTTCTTGTTCTGATTAAAACATCAATTTAACTTGTTTGATCATGCATGAAAATAGTACAGATGGATAGATTGGATTTTTCTGATCATTTTTCATATATAATTTGTCCAATTTGGAGTTACAGAATAAAAGTTATGAATTTTTGAAGTTTAAATAATATTCTGGAATTTCCTGATTTAATTTAAATCCAGAAATCAATTACTGCGTCAGCCTGACGTCAGTGTGACGTCAGCAGGTCAACGGAACAGGTCTGGGTCAAACCTGACAGTGGGTCCCGCATGTCAGGGTGATTATTTTAATTAAAACTTAATTAAAACTAATCCTGTTTAATTAACAGGGCTGGGCCCCACCTGTCATTGACTCAGGGGAGTCAACCAGGGCCCACCCGTGGTCAAAGTCAATGTCGGCTGCCGGCGTTTAGTCGCCGGCGAGCCCGACGCGGCGGTGGAAGTGGTTTTGGTCATTTCGGCAACCAAATGGACGGCGGAGACCACCGGAGTGGAGCTGAGGGCAACCCGCAGCTCTTGGCGGAGTCCGTTGGGGTCGGGGTGGCCGGAGTCGACGCCGGCGACGACTTTGGCGGCCACCGAGGTTCGGTCGGAGGTGAACTTGGTGCTAGAGGGTTCGGTGAGGCTCGTGGAGTGGCTAGCTAGGTGCTGTGGGACGCGGTGAGCAAGATGGACACCATCTTGTGGCCGGAGGATGACCAGGAGCACGTCGGCGACGAGGTCCACGGCGGTGGGTGCGGTTGAGCTCCGGGAGGTTGCTACACGGCTCGGGAGCAAGAACGGAAGGGAGGGGAAGATGGCTAAGCTCACAGTGAGTGCGACGGAGTCCCTGGTGCGGCCGGAGATGGACCGGAGCGACGATGGCGTTGAAGGGGATCTCCGGCGACGGTGAGCTCGGGCGAGGTCGGTGCGGTGGTCTCGGGCGTTGCGAGCGCTCGGGGCTCGGCTGCTCGATGAAGTGGACAGCGGCGGAGCTCCTGGACACGGTGAGACGGCGTGGGGTGGTCGGAGGGCGTGGCTACGGCGAGGGGGTGGCGGCGATGGCGTCGGCCATGGCTGGGGCGTGCGAGGGGAAGGAGCTGGAGAGGAGAGGGGGTGTCTGGGGGGTTCGGGGGAGAGAGAGAGGCCGATCCACGGCGTTAGCCGGGCGAGGGAGGCGGCGAGGCGGCGAGCAGCTGCGTGGCGAGCTGCGGTGCCGCCGCCGAGCACCTTGGCTGCCTGCCTGGCGAGCCAAGCAGCTCGCTGGAGCGGTGGCCGGGCTGGGCCGGCCAGGTGGGCTGGCTGGTGGGCCTGCGGTGGCGCCAGGTAGGTTTTCCCCCTTATTTTCTGTTTCTGTTTTTATTTAATATATCTGCAACTTTGTTGAATTTAATAAAATACCTAGGCAACTTCAAAAATCGCCAAACTATTCCTGGCCCATAGTTGGATTATTTCCAACATGAAACATTTTAGTTTGGAGATATTTGAGCATTTAAATATTTTATATTATTTTAAATGCCCAAATTCAAATATTTATGATTTAATTCAAAAACCCTAGGATGGCCTAGGAAAATGTGCACCACTTTTGGCAGAGGTTCTGAACCAAGACAAAAATGATGGGCATTTTAGAAGGGCATTTCAGGTTCATTGAAAAATTATTTTAGTAACCCTAGTTGGTTTCAGAGGGGACTGGGGGTTCTGTCATCCCCATTTCAAGTTTCTGATGAATGAGTAAACATGATGCAACACTCTAATGCATGACTAGCTAGGGTGTGACAACTCACCCCCACTCAAAAGAATCTCGTCCCGAGATTTGGGTTCCTCCGGGAAGAAGGCGGGATACTCGAGTCGAAGACGATCCTCCCTTTCCCAAGTTGCTTCATCTTCAGAGTGATGCGACCATTGAACCTTGAGAAACTTGATATTATGACGTCGCGTGGTACGTTCGGCTTGATCGAGGATACGGATGGGGTACTCTCGATATGTAAGATTATCTTGGAGATCAAGCGTTTCGTGGTCCACTTCACGGATAGGATCCGAGAAGCAACGTCTGAGTTGAGAAACGTGGAAGACATCGTGAACTCTGGAGAGGTGCGGAGGTAGTTCCAATTGGTAGGCAACTTCTCCTCGTTTGGCAAGAATGCGAAAAGGTCCAATGTAACGAGGAGCCAATTTGCCTTTGATACCGAAACGATGGGTTCCCTTCAGAGGGGTGACCCGAAGATAAACCTTCTCGTTAACCTCGAAAGTCATAGCCTTATGTTTTCGGTCATATTGACTCTTTTGACGGGATTGGGCTGTTTTCAACTTTTCACGAACGATACGAACTTGTTCTTCTGCTTCCTGAATCATATCCGGGCCAAAGAATTGTCTTTCCCCGGTTTCTGACCAGTTAAGGGGTGTTCGACATCGTCGTCCATAGAGAACTTCAAAAGGGGCTTTACCCAAGCTAGATTGATAGCTGTTGTTGTAAGCGAATTCGGCAAATGGAAGGCACTTCTCCCAGTCCATTCCGAAAGAGATAACAGAGGCTCGAAGCATGTCTTCTAGGATTTGGTTGACGCGTTCCACTTGACCACTCGACTGAGGGTGGAAAGCGGTGCTAAAGGAGAGACGGGTTCCCATAGCATTTTGGAAACTTTCCCAAAATCGAGAGGTGAAAAGACTTCCTCGATCCGAGTTAATTTCCAAAGGAACACCATGAAGGGACACTATTCGGGAGATGTATAAGTCTGCCAGCTGACTAGCGGTTATACTCTCACGAACAGGTAGGAAATGGGCTACTTTGGAAAGACGATCGACCACGACGAAAATAGCATTATTCCCTCTTTTGGTCCTGGGAAAACCGGTAATGAAATCCATACCAATTTTATCCCATTTCCATTCAGGAATAGCTAAGGGTTGAAGGGTGCCAGCAGGCCGTTGATGCTCTGCTTTTACACGACGACAAACGTCGCAATTTGCAATATACTGAGCGATTTCTCTCTTCATCCTAGTCCACCAGAACCTCTGGCGTAGGTCCTGATACATCTTGGTACTACCGGGATGAATGGTGAGAGGAGATTCATGAGCCTCCTTAAGGATCAACTGCCGTAGATGCTGGTTCTTGGGAACCACTAGACGGTCCTCAAAGTACACAACACCATGATCATTTGTGGAGAAACAACTAGCACCTCCGCTAGCAATGTTCTCTTTGATTTTAGATATCCCCTTATCTCGCTTTTGGGCAGCGATGATTTGATCCGTAAGAGTAGGTTTTGCTACCAAGGTGGAAAGAAAACCTTGAGGTACAATGTGAAGGTTAAGCTTCCGAAATTCCTCATGGAGAAGCGGTTGACTTTGTTGTAACATCAGGTTGTTACAATAAGATTTACGACTTAGCGCATCAGCCATGACGTTGGCTTTCCCTGGGGTATAGGTTATTCCTAGGTCGAAGTCAGTGATGAATTCAACCCAACGTCTCTGCCTGAGATTCAAATCCGGTTGGGTGAAAATATACTTCAGACTTTGGTGATCAGTGAATATTTCGCAACGATTACCGAGGAGGTAATGTCGCCAGGTCTTAAGTGCATAGACTACGGCTGCAAGTTCTAGATCATGAGTAGGATAATTCTCCTCATGTGGGTGCAATTGCCGTGAAGCGTAAGCAATTACGTGTCGATCTTGCATGAGAATGCAACCTAGTCCTTGTCGCGAGGCGTCGCAGTAGATAACGAAGTCCTTGGAGAAGTCTGGCGGTACCAGTACGGGAGCAGAGGTCAGGCGTCTTTTCAGTTCCTGAAAGCTGTGCTCACATTGTGGAGTCCATTCGAACTTCTTATCTTTCTTGAGGAGTTCGGTTAGAGGTTTGGCAACTTTGGAGAAGTTCTCGACAAAGCGACGGCAATAGCTCGCTAAGCCTAGAAAACTCCGAACTTGCTTAACCGATTCGGGTGGAGTCCAATCAAGGACGGCTTGAACTCGCTCAGGGTTAACAGCAATACCTTTACCAGATATTACATGACCCAGATAGGTCACTTCCGACAACCAGAATTCACATTTAGAGAATTTGGCATAAAGGCGATGCTCTCGAAGTTTCTTCAACACTAGCCTTAGATGTTCGGCATGTTCTTCCTCGTTCTTGGAGTAGATGAGTATATCATCGAGATAAACTACGACGAATTTATCCAAATACTCCATGAAGATTGAGTTCATTAACCGAGAAAAGGTGGCTGGAGCGTTGGTTAAACCGAAGGACATGACGGTGTACTCGTATTGGCCATAACGAGTAACAAAGGCCGTTTTAGGAATGTCCCCGTTTCTGATTTTGATTTGATGGTAGCCCAACCTCAAATCCATCTTGGAGAAGACTGAGGATCCAGCGAGCTGATCATACAGATCGTTGATCCTGGGAAGTGGATATTTGTTCTTGATTGTGACCAAATTGACAGGTCGGTAATCTACAACCATCCGGTCCGTACCATCCTTTTTCTTAACGAATAGGACGGGGCAAGCCCACGGAGATGAACTAGGTCGGATGAAACCCTTTTTCAAGGATTCATCGAGTTGTTTCTTAAGCTCGGCTAGTTCTAGGGGTGCCATCTTATAGGGTCTTCTAGCAATCGGAACGGTTCCTGGAATGAGGTCTATTACGAACTCAACATCCCGGTCAGGTGGAACACCTGGCAATTCCTCTGAAAAGACATCCGGGAAGTCACGGACTACCGGAACGTCCTCAAGGTCTGGCAAAGGGCTGGCGTTAAGAGAATATAATTGTCGCTTGGCTATTCGGGTCAAGACATTGACTATCTTCCCCGAAGGATGGGTGAGTTGAACAGTCCTAGAGAAGCAATCAATTTTGGCATGATGAGCTGACATCCAGTCCATACCCAAAATGATATTAATATCTGAAGATTTAAGGGCTATCAAAGATGCAAGGAAGACAAGTCTATCGACTTGGATTTCATTCCCATAACTTACCCTAGAGGTCTGCCATCTAGACCCAGGGGTAGAGATTTCCATAGTGGACGGCAGATCACAGAATGCAACGTTATGCAAACGAGCATAATTTTCAGATATAAAGGAATGAGAGGCTCCTGTATCGAAAAGAACAGATGCCGGGTGGCAATTAACAAGAAGCGTACCGAGAACGACGTTGGGATCCTCTTGAGCTTCTTCGGCAGAGACACAGTTGACATGGCCACGTGAAGCGGTGACCGGTTTAGCATGAAACACTTTTCCTGTCGGCTTGCCACGGCCAACAGCTTTAGCAGATTGATTGGGGTTGGTCTGGGGACACTCACGCATATAATGACCAGATTCCCCACACTTGAAACAAGTCACGGAACTGGTACGTGGAGGAGCATTATTGGTTGGACCCCCATAGGGCTTGGCTGGGGCAGACTGTTGAACGGGGCGAGGCGCCTGGAAAGATGGCCTCGGTGTGAATCTGGGTGGCAGGGCGGTGTTGGGTACCCACACGCGGCGCTTCTGAGGACCAGCACCGGATGAGGAACCCGTGTCACGTCCATGCTTGCGTGTTGCGTCATAGTCAGTCTGACCAGTTTCAGCACTGATGGCTTTGTTGACAAGTTTCGAAAAAGATGTGCACTCATGCAGACGGAGGTCGCGGCGAAGCTCAGGACTAAGGCCCTTACAGAACCTTGCTTGCTTCTTGGCGTCAGTAGACACTTCCTCAGTTGCATATCGGGCGAGATTACCAAACTCCCTGCTATAGGCATCCACAGAAAGTCGGCCTTGGGTGAAGCTGCAAAATTCTTCACGTTTACGGTCCATGAGACCCTCCGGAATGTGATGTTCACGGAAAGCCTCGCTGAATTCAGCCCAAGTTGTGACATGGCCCGCTGGGCGCATAGCTCCATAATTCTCCCACCATAGACTGGCGGGGCCTTCAAGATGATATGCAGCAAAGGTGACCTTGTCAGCCTCCACTACCAGCGCGGAACGCAGTTTGTGAGAGATACTGCGAAGCCAGTCATCAGCGTCGAGAGGCTCGACGGAGTGGTGGAACGTGGGTGGATGTAATTTGATAAAATCACTGAGTGACACCACGTTAGCCCTCTGATGGTGTGCTGTATTCTGTTCAATACGCTCCAACAAACGGTTTGTCTCCCGCTTGTTTCTCTCAGCTTCCATCATCACCTCGGCTAGTGAAGGAGGATGAGGTAGATTTTCATTCCTGGCTTCACTGCCTTCGGCCTGCTCTTGGAAAGCAGGGTTAGCGCGCGTGTTGACCATCCTAGGTAAACAAGACAATGATTTAGTCAGGATGGTAAAATTCCGACATAGGATACATAATGTAAGGAATAACTCGGAATGCAAGATGATCATCCGTATGACATGGTAGATACAGAAACTGCTTCTTTATTCCATCGTCATACACACCATACAGGGTTTAGTACAAGACCAAACAAAGTACTATTACGGTGAAAAGAGGATTACATCTCATCGGAGGCATTCCAAGCTCCTATACATTATTTTTCTACACCCCCGGAAAGAGTACAAACTAGGTCATATCCCACGAGTCACGCGGGACGATAGACGACACAGCTAGTGCGAACTAGTGATACTACCGCTAACTCAGACCGATCCGTAGTAGTCCTCGTAGAAGTCACCTCCATAGCCTGGAAGCTCAACATGTTCATCCGGAAATAGACGGTCTCGCGGAGCTTGTGGACCATAGGGGCTAGGATGAGGTCGTGGACCAACAAACGGTGGCCTGCGGGGACCGCGAGGTGGGGTGATGCCTCCTACATCACGCCAAACCATCACGTCTGGCAGAGCAGATCTCACAGGATAGAGATCGCGCATATCTGAATATCCAGCTTGCACCGCCAGTGCGAACCGAGTCAAAGTGGCCCAGTGGTCAGCACGGGTATTGAAGAGCTCTAACCTTAAGGCCCGATTTTCACGGTCCTTATCCTCGAGCATCTCAGCAGTGGTGCGAGTCCGTGAATCCTCCTGAGTGGAGTCAGCATAGATAGCCTGGAGATACCCTTGTGCTCCCGGAAGCGATCCTGGCATATACCGGAAGTCAGAGTCCCGAAATAACCCAGATCTGACTCGCATAATGGTCATCATAGAGTAGGCGGCGTCCTGCACAGCCATCTCAATAGTAACCCCGAGTCCATAGGAGCAGTGAAGAGGCTCGGTGGATCCAGGATAAGATGGAAATATCCTGACAGTGCAGAGATACTGGCTTTGATTAAAATCTCGGAATTGCTCTTCGACCGTGTACTCAGGATACCAGCAGTATCCAGCCTCAGTCATTACCCTGACCAACTTAGCAGTATGGCCGGGTACATCTAGGCATCGAGTCAGGCGAACCACTTGATTGAGGTCGCGAGTGGCCATCTGAAAGCACAATCATAATGCAAGGGCATTAGAATTTCTAGCAAAATTTCGGCAGCATAACAGCTGTAAATGCTCAAAAAGGTTATTGAGACATTTGACAAAGGATTTCGTACACACTCAACATCATCACATCAAAGTTCTGGAACCATTCTAACAACATAATGTGGTAGTAGAACTGAACTAGGCTGGTAACCATCAAACTTATAAGGTACTACTGATTAGTAACTCGTGATCCTGATAGAGAGAACAGAACCTAATTCCTTAACCCCTGGTGGAAGAATGGACTGACTCAGATCAGAAAGTCATAAGGTATAAGGAGTAAAAAGAGCCTTACGTTCCAACCCACAAACAATTCCCCTACATATAACTAAAGAATTTCTAGACTCAACATCGACCAGTTTGGCTTGGAGAACCTACAGGCAGTCCGGCTCTGATGCCAACGCTGTCAGGACCCCGACTCGATGTCACATCGATCTAGCTGGTAACACCTCATATCACTTTGCGGCCTCACGCACGGTATCCCCACGGGTGTCGTCTTACCTTTTCCCGGGACCGTTTGCGCCTTTTGGCTCACGTATATGATAGTGTCGCTAGCATCCATATGATAAAGAGCCCGGGCTGACATGACTAGTCGTAAACCCAAAGTGGCACGGACTTACAGGGACAGGCATCCATGACCCAGCTTCGAACGTGTCGGTCATCAGCAAGTGGGTCCGGGCTGTAGCACTGGGCTAGCAGGACTCCGGTAAACCGGGCTGTAGCGGGCTAACAGGACTCCGGTACTCAAAGCGTGACATTTCCCCGAAGGGACAGACACAGGAACGAATAAGGACACATGCCGGCCAGCCTAAGTGTTCCAGAGCAGTAGCAAGCTACCATGGCTCAGCGGTAACACTAGGAGACATTTCCCGGTAAGAGAGGCTACTAAAGATACACAACTAGATAGTCAGATCCCACACATACCAAGCATTTCAATCATACACACAATATGCTCGATATGTGCAAATACAACGAAGCATCACAACATGACTCTACGACACAACTACTTTATTTAAGGCTCAGGGAGCCATACATAACATACGCAAAGGTACGGGTCTCACGACCCAACATACAAGTCATACAGTCATACAAACCAGCAGCGGAAGTAACTTGTCTGAGTACAGACAACTAGTAAAATAAAAGAGGCTTGGAAAGCCTAGCTATACTACGTGGTCCATCACAAGCTCAGGGTCACCACCTGGGTCTTTGGCCTACTCGTTGATGTCAACGTCTACATAGAACCCATCAGAAGGGGTTGCAGCGTCTTCTGTAAAAAATGTAGATTATAGCAACATGAGTACAAAGGTACTCAGCAAGACTTACATCAGATCCTACATACATGCATAGTATCAAGAAGGGTTGGTGGAGTTATTGCAGCAAGCCAGCTCTGACTCTTGGCTAGACTATCCTACGATACTCCAACTTGAAATAGTTTTGCGCACACGAGTCCACTATTCACCACTTCAATACACTACCGAGGATCCACCTACGTCTTCCTACGGAAGAGCCATCCTCGGCACTCACCCTTATCTTGAGGCTTTTAGTAGTTTCCATTTACTTGTCTATGAACTGTATAGGCAACCAAGTAGTCCTTTACCGCGGACGCGGCTATTCGAATAGATCATGTTAACCCTGCAGGGGTGTACTTCTTCATACATGTTTCCACCACTTAGCGTCTGCACACGACATGTGCTCGGCAGACTTCAAGCGAAAGCCGACGTGGGTGTAGACCACGACCTACCTAAACACTTAAGCCTCTAGTCCAGGTTTATCGCCTATTCAGGTTCCATCCGCAGGGAGTCCGGCCGAGGTTTCCCATACGGCCCCGAACGATGTGAACAGGGTTCCCGAGATACCTAACGGGTATTCGGTACACCGTGCCACGTACCTACCGCATCACAGCCCACCCCTACGGTCAGCGCTGTCCA
>NW_025232118.1:6717-10230 GCF_018294505.1 Triticum aestivum | reverse complement strand
TGTAGATCTTATCATTAAAGCTTCTCTTAAATTAATTATTCCTTTGGTATAAGTTCATCTTATATCTGGGATCTGGCCTTTTGCAATCGTGGTTCCGACCATGTTCTCCTTTAAATTACGTTTCTCGTGCAGGTTTAAGCACTTGTCTTCTGTAGAGCAATACCCCAGTCCAACCTTTACTTTGATCTTGTGTTGAGTATTACCCCCCTGGTATCTCGAGATTATCATGGTACTGCTTAACTTCTTATGAGTTCTTCATCAAGTGCTACCTTACCACTGATTCCAATTTTTCACGGGCTCTGAGTTATTAAACACTCAAAGACACCGATAACTGAACCGAGTCCGCTCTACGGTTCAACAACTCTTCAGTAAGCTTCTATAAGTACGAGTTTGTACCCGATCACGCCATTCCTAGCCTGTTTGGCTACATCATTGTCGTGATGATTCTAACTGTGCTACCTGGTCCTTATTCTCGGAGCACCAATTTGCGAAGATAGCTAAGCTTACGTCGATCTTCATCGTCATATCATTTCGCCTTGAACAACAAGCTTGGTTTCGAGTTTGTGTCGTACCCTTGGTTCCAATAACCTTTCACTTTATCATTACTTTGACTTGATGTCATCACCGATCGATTACATCTTCATGAACTCTCGCGACAAATGTGTCGTGAATATCATCAACATTCTGAGCTCTTCCAAGAGATCTATTGAAATCATGATGAGAAATACCATCCTTGCCCTCGATGATTGGTGTTATCAGCGACAACATTATTGCATTCCCTCCAACACAAAACTTGTTCCTGTATTGTGTTGTACCTTGAGTTCCTTGCTATCCAACTTATGTTATATTCTACCGCGGAGTATTACCATCTTTGATGTTAAGAATGTAGTGAGGATTGCTCCACCTCTTAAGAATTCTTGCTATAATGATACTTCTCACCATCACCATTCTTTCTTGGTCCTCATGTTGATTCCAACCGGGGTACCCACAAGTGAACGGTGTTCTTTGGATTATGCACTTCTAGCAACCATATTGCTTTGAACTTAATGATCGATAGTTCATTCTAAGTCCTTCGCTAATTAAATCACCATTCTGACATTGGTCGTGCAACCCAATCCACATTTCGGGCGCACCTTTCAACCAATGTTTAATTGTGTATGTTTTCCTCGAGCATACTTCCTTATATCATTTGATCTGACAATGTTATCTCCTTGTTCACCTAATGGTGGAAATCCATCTTTTGGGAATATCGGTGAATTGCCGTTGAGTTCACCAGACACCTCCTTGTCCTCTCCTTGGGTTAATGATGGACTCTTGATAACAAAAATCGCTACATAGTTCATTTCCCCGAGAATCTTACAATGTCTTCTCGTCAATTTGTGTTACACCTTTTCTTCTCAGGCATCCTGGGTCTGAGGTATCATGACCCCAATCAGATCCGAATCTCGGTCAGATATGATGGTTGGAACATATTTTCAAGAGTTATAACATTGATCCTCATATGACCCGGTAAGGTGATGTCATGCACACCTGACCGGAGGACCAGGTGTTATAGTTTCCTTTTCAGCAAGGTTATCCATTCTTCAATGAGGAAATTGTAAGACTTATTCTATAAGTTGTTCCTGATGGATCCTGTTGTTTCCAAAGTCCGATCTTCACCTATAGACCATGTCAATTCTATCTCGAAGCATGTCTATGGTACTCTGATATTTCAACAAGAACATGTGAAGCCCAATGCTAAACGTTTCTTGCTCAATTATCCAAACACCGCTGTATGGGTAATGTCATGAAAATTTCTCTCCCCTCACCTAGAGGCTTTTCTACTTAATATCATGTCATGGTTATCATGTTCTGCTTGTCCTTGGGAAGGTTATACCCCTGAAATATGTGTATAAACACATTTTCCATTCCATTGTTCTATTTGATCTGATGATCACCTTTTCCTTTCCATTGTTTTGTTTAACCTTTCTTGTGATCTATATAATCTAAGCAGTAATAATTCACTGCGTAGGTAAACACCTCGGTGTACAACTCTGACAGTGAGACCCTGTTTCTATTGTTGATGGCATTTCGGTAACCGCCGATGGATGAGAACTTTGCCTCTTGGCCCGCCTCGTTCAACGAGCAGGAAAATAGTTCTCTTCGTCCCTCGCCCTTGGTATCGACGTTGTCGCCGACATAATCGACAGGCTAACCCCCCTGACATGCCTTGCTTGCATGATCACGCAAGACGTCTCCGCCCTTCCTACTTCTAACCCACATGGTGGGCCCATAACCCACAGGTCCATTGGATCGAAACCTGACTCTCCTGTACGACCCTGTTTCTAGTGGTTATTCCCCACGCTTGGCTTCGTATTTAATTCATGGGCCACCTTCCTAGTGCTCTATTATGGTATCAGACGCAATATTTACTGTCGCTACTCTGAACCCCTTTCTCACTTTGGTTCGGACTTCGAGCAACCACCTATCCGCTTGGAACCTCTTATTGTACCTTCGTACCTTACTCTCGATGTATTTTATATGTTCAACTCGAGAGATAATCTTATGCTCATTTATGGGTTAACCCCAGATTGTTTCCCTCATAAGCATTATGTCGTAGCCGAGCTGCCCCTTACCTATTCGTAAGTACGATGGAGATCCTGAAGAAAGGATGCTGACTTCATCCTGATGGCTGGAAGAAGAGTAATGAAGACATCAATGTAATGGATCGATCTCTTCGAGAAGAGCAACCAAGACCGAGAAGATTCGTTAGAGTTTCGTAACCAGATCTCCCCCTTACTCTCCTCTTAAATCTCGGGACGAGATTTCTTGTAGTGGAGGAGAATTGTGACGCCCGGATAATTAAGCTATAGTAACCCTCACCAAATGATGCCACGTCACCTCGATTACTGTTGTTAATCACGCATAGTTCAAAACCGATTCGAAATTCAAATTTAAAATAAAGTCAAACCAGTAAAATTTTCAAATGTCAGAACTAAAAAGTACAAACGGTGACAAATAATGCATATGTAATTATGGTGAAGAAACCACCCTTTTATAAAATGTTTGAATGCTCTAAAATGATTTAAGCAGTAGCTAAAACAACTAAATAAATGCCTTTTGTATTTTATAAAATACTAAACTATTTTATTTGGGGGTTAGACCTTTTTGTGACCGAGGTATAACTAGTAATAATAATTTAGGTGCAACTTTTATGTTTTATAAAACTGAAATAATATAAATCCGTAGAAGAAAATAAATAAAGAAAAGAGATAAAACAGAAAAACAAAAGACAAAAAAAATAATAGAGAGAAGGCCACCCCCCCACTGGGCCAGACGGCCCAGTCGGCCAGGCCCCCCCCCCAACCGGCCCAACTGGGCAAAGGCCCAGCCGGCCACCCCACTCCCTATAACCCCGTGGCGACCGAAACCCTAACCCACTCGCTCCCACTCCCTCCCCACATCGCCACTCCATCTCCCCCTCCCGATCCGATCTGGATCGGGGATGAAACCCCACTCCCCCTCTCGCTCCCC
>NW_025232118.1:3321-3554 GCF_018294505.1 Triticum aestivum | reverse complement strand
CCCCCGCTGCCTAGACCCCACCATCCCACGGTGAGCTCCTGTGCCGAGCGCGCCACCCCTCTGTCCCGTGTCCGCCCCGCCCTCAATGTGGCCCTCGCGCCCCCTGGCCGTGCTCCGACCGGCTCCGGCCACGCCCATGGCCGCGCCCCCGCGCCCCTTCTCGTCCTCTCCCCGCACCCGTCGTCCGCCCGAGGCTACACCGTGGCCGCGCCTAGCACGCGCCCCTCCCCGTG
>NW_025232118.1:0-1539 GCF_018294505.1 Triticum aestivum | reverse complement strand
CTCCACCGCCCCGTCCGCTTTCGCCCCTGCCCCGCTTGCGGTTCCCGCAGTGGCTGCCGCCGCTCACCGTCCCACCTCCGCCCCTTGGTCACGGTCCGGCGAACGCTCGCCGCGCCCTGGGTCTCCCTTCGGGCGCCCACGCCTGAGCGCCCGCACCGCTGCCCGTTTACCCGGGCCACTATGGCCTCTAAGTCAATGACAAGGGGCCCCACGTCCCCAGAGAACGTATCTGTTAAAAAAAAGAGTTAAAAAAATAATAATATATAAAAAAATAAAAAAATAAATCAATATTAAATAATAAAAATAATTAATTAATTAATTAATTAATTAATTAACTTAATTAATTCTGATTAACTTAGCTAATTAAGATTAATTAATCTAATGACTAATTAACCTAATTAACTACTGTTAATTAGCTAACAAAGTATGACAGTGGGGCCCACCCCCTATTATTACTAATTAGGTTAATTAAAATGTTTAATTAAATATGTGTCACTGACCAGTGGGACCCACTGGTCGAGTTGACCAGTCAACTCTGTTGACTGCTGACATCAGCATGACATCATGCTGATGTCATTATTCCATTTTCGAATTAATTTAAATAACTAATTAAATTCCAGAAATTAATATAATCTTTAGAAAATCATATCTTTTAATCCGTAACTCGGATGAAAATACTTTCTACATGAAAGTTGCTCAGAACGACGAGACGAATCCGGATACGCAGCCCGTTCGTCCGCCACACACCCCTAGCATACCGAACACGCAACTTTCCCCCTCCGGTTCACCGGTCCGTAAACGCGAAACACCGGGAATACTTTCCCGGATGTTTTTCCCCCCTTCACCGGTATCACCTACTACCGCCTTAGAGCACACCGAACATCGCGTATTGCCTTGTTATATTTTGTGATGCTTTGTTTGCTCTGTATTCATTATTTCTTCCCCCTCTTCTCTCCGGTAGACTACGAGACCGACGCTGCTGTTGACCAGTTCGACTACGGAGTTGACGACTCCTCTCTCTTGCCAGAGCAACCAGGCAAGCCCCCCCCTTGATCACCAGATATCGCCTATTCTCCTCTATACTGCTTGCATTAGAGTAGTGTAGCATGTTACTGCTTTCGTTAATCCTATTCTGATGCATAGCCTGACATTGTCGCTACATCTGTTGATACCTTACCTGCAATCCTATATGCTTAGTATAGGATGCTAGTTTATCATCATTGGCCCTACATTCTTGTCAGTCTGCCTTGCTATACTATCGGGCCGTGATCACTTGGGAGGTGATCACGGGTATATACTATACCTACATACATACTATACAGATGGTGACTAAAGTCGGGTCAGCTCATTGAGTACCCGCAAGTGATTCTGACGAGGGGGCTGAAAGGACAGGTGGCTCCATCCCGGTAGAGGTGGGCCTGGGTTCCCGACGGCCCTCGACTGTTACTTTGTGGCGGAGCGACAGGGCAGGTTGAGACCACCTAGGAGACAGGTGGGCCTGGCCCTGTTCGGCGTTCGCGGATACTTAACACGCTTAAC
>NW_025232117.1:9676-10230 GCF_018294505.1 Triticum aestivum | reverse complement strand
AATGATGATACCATGCCAAGTTTCAACCTTTTCAGAGTTCGTCTGTAGAGGTTTTCAATTTCAGGGCCATTTAGCTCCAAACAAATCAGTAAATGCATTAAAAAATCAAATTATGTCAGAAAGGGTTGAAAGTTGATGACGTGGCTTTGAATGTTGCATGCTGGATGCAAAAAACATCCGGAGTTGTAAAAAGTTATTAAAATTTTGAATTGCCGGTGTAACAGATGAGTTTTCGTCTAAAACCCTGATACTTCGAAAGAGATTGTCTAGTTTGCACACGAAGTGCATCCAGTTTTTGCGGTGGCCCTCTCTACTTTTTTGCACATGCTATGCGGGTGAAATGATGATACAATGCCAGGTTTCAACCTTTTCAGAGTTCATTTGTAGAGCTTTTCAATTGCAGGGCCATTTAGCTCAAAACGAATCAGTAAATGCATTAAAAGTAGCAAATTATGTCACAAAGGTTCAAAGTTGATGGCGTGGCTTTGAATGGTGCATGCTGAATGAAAAAAACGTCCAGAGTTGTAATAAGTTATTAAAATTTTGAATTGCCG
>NW_025232117.1:0-760 GCF_018294505.1 Triticum aestivum | reverse complement strand
GAAAGTTGATGACGTGGCTTTGAATGTTGCATGCTAGATGCAAAAAACGTCCGGAGTTGTAATAAGTTATTAAAATTTTGAATTGCCGGTCTAACAGATGAGTTTTCGTCCGAAACCCTGATACTTAGAAAGAGATTGTCCAGTTTGTACACGAAGTGCATCCAGTTTTTGCCATGACCCTGTCTACTTTTTTGCACATGCTACGCGGGTGAAATGATGATACCATGCCAAGTTTCAACCTTTTCAGAGTTCATTTGTAGAGCTTTTCAATTTCAGGGCCATTTAGCTCAAAACAAATCAGTAAATGCATTAAAAGTAGCAAATTATGTCACAAAGGGTTGAAAGTTGATGACGTGGCTTTGAATGTTGCATGCTGGATGCAAAAAACATCCGGAGTTGTAATAAGTTATTAAAATTTTGAATTGCCGGTGTAACAGATGAGTTTTCGTCTAAAACCCTGATACTTCGAAAGAGATTGTCCAGTTTGCACACGAAGTGCATACAGTTTTTGCGGTGGCCCTCTCTACTTTTTTGCACATGCTACACGGGTGAAATGATGATACAATGCCAAGTTTCAACCTTTTCAGAGTTCATCTGTAGAGCTTTTCAATTGCAGGGCCATTTAGCTCAAAACGAATCAGTAAATGCATTAAAAATAGCAAATTATGTCACAAAGGGTTCAAAGTTGATGACGTGGCTTTGAATGTTGCATGCTGGATGCAAAAAACATCCGGAGTTGTAATAAGTTATTAAAATTTTG
>NW_025232116.1:0-10233 GCF_018294505.1 Triticum aestivum | reverse complement strand
AGATCGCCCGCATCCGGTCGTCGCTGCCGGCGAAGACGCGGAACCAGCCGAGGTACGCCCTCAACAGCAGCACATTGTGGACAACGTACTTCGAACGCCAGAATGAGGAGGAGCTCGCCTCCACCAACGCCGTCGAGCTTCGCGGCCGCCTCAACTCCGACGGGACGTGCCAATGGTGGGGCGTCCCCGGCCGTACCCTCGAGGCCGTCCTCGAGTACAACGAGTCCAGGAACACACCGTGCTTGGAGTACCCGACGCCCCCCTCCTTCTCCCGTCGCCGCGGCAGCTCCTGGACGCCGCAGCGAATGGAGACGGGACCTCCTCGTCTTCGGGCTCACTGTCCTCCGGATCGCCGGCACTCCGCCCCTTCAAGCCAGAGCCACAGGAGACGCCGCTCGGGCGCCACACCCGTGGCGGCGCCCTAGTCAACAACGAGGGTGGTGGTCGCCCCTCTCCTCCCTCTTCCCGCCTCGTCTGGCCGAAGACCGAGCCGGGGCTGCTTCCCGTGAAGAAGGAGCATGAGGACATGGCCGCCGCCGACGAGACCGCGCTCAGATGGCCGCTGCGGTAGTAGTTTTAGTTGTTTTAAATTATGTTTGTTAGTTTTTTGTACAAATATCAATGAAATCGCCTAGTTTGACCGAAGTTCTTCTGTGTTTGGACGAATTTTGGCCGAGTTTGGTTAAAAAAAAGGGCGTCTGGAGCGACTTTGGGGCGGCGGCTGGGAAACCGGCCGCCCCAAGCCGATTTTATTGCCGGTTTGCCCAGGTGGCGCTATTTCAAACCCCTGAGGGACCGAACGGCTCGAGATGCTCTTACCCCAACAAATACACAGAACATCAGTCTCCTCGTTCACTCCAGAAGAGTCAGTCTCTTGGAGTCCTTTCATCATCACTCAAAAGGTACGGCTGCGACTCATACGGATTAAAGCCACCGTATCTGTAACTCCATCCACTAAGCTCATAGGCTTCCACCCATCCCGTTTGATCTCCCCAAGAAAGAAGAAACACGCACCCTTCCTCCCGATTTATACATGCCCCACCTCACTTGCTCTACATCGCGCGGCTTTGAATCTAAAATACTGAGTACGTAGTCTTCTCTTCGATCTTGTTCAGCATAGGTACTAGTTTTGCACCGTGTTCTTGCTTAATGTCTGGCGTATATCTTGTCTTCTCAGTTGATCAGACTGGTGGAGCACCCGGCAAGCTGGCGATCAGTCACCATGCCAGGTAGCATGGGTGCAACCGTCCTCGACGACCTGCCCGAGTCAATCATCGTGGAAGAGATACTCGTGCGGTTGCCGTCCAAGGATGTCTCCGCTGCCGGGCCGTCCGCGAGTTGTGGCGCAGCGCCATCTCCACCAACGACTTCATGCTCGCGCATCACCATCGCCAGCCTGCGCTTCCGCTCATCCAGATCTCTCCAAAGAATGCGCACTGCAATTGCACCAAGTGCTCCAACTTCAGAGAGAATGGGGATGTCAGCCACAGCTTTGCTCCCTTTCGCACCGGCGCTACCATGGCCGATTGCAAGCTCTGGCCCGTCCTCCGTACCAGCCCTACCACGAACTGGCCTGTGCTCCATGGGGCCTGTGATGGTCGTCGAGGAGCCATGGCTGCACAGTTCCCCTTCCATGGACTGGATTTCTTTGGAAGAAAAACTAGGGACCCGATTGCATTTTTAGCCCGCTTATGTGTGGGTTCAACTAGTCAGAAATGCGCTTAAGAGAGCCAAATTGGACACTTTTCAGACATAGTAGTTTTCAGTCAAGGATTAATGAAAAAATGGTAGTTTTTTGCACAAATTTGTAAAGCGGTAGTTTGTAGGCACGGTTGCACGAATTGTGGTAGTTTTTTGTTAAATACTCCCAAGGTTGTATATGTGAAAATTACCAAATTGAGGATCACAATTATAAAATTTCTTTTAAAGAAGTATTCTTTTTTTTAAAAATCCTCAATTCCTTAGTGCTGATGAGATTTTGCAATGCGGGGAAACAGCGGGCGCACACGCTTCAGTGGACCCATTTGTCAGAGGTACTCCGTCTAGGGTTTCCCTTGTCAGAGTAGTACTCCTGCTAGGGTTTCCGCATGGGCCTGCCGGGCGCCGCCGCTTGATCCCGTCTCCACTCTCCTCGACTCCACCAAAACCACCTCGCCGATGCTCCTCCGTTCTGGGCGGCGCCTGGCCGCCGAGGACGAACCGGGGCGGACGGCCCCGCCGAGGAGGAGAAGCAGGGCAAGGTCGGACCGCCTCGCCGTCATCCCCGATGAGATCCTGCATCAGGAGATCCTGCCCCGCCTCCCGGCCAAGTCCGTGCTCCGCTTCCGCGCCGTCTGCCGGTCCTGGCGCAGCCTCGCGTCCGACCCCGCCTTCCTCCTCGACCACCACCGCCGCCAGCCGGCGGTTCCCCTGATTAGGTCCTGCCGGATCTCCGGCCGCGGCCTCGAATCCGGCCTCAACGCCATCCACCTCCGGTCCGCGAAGATCGGCCCCTCTCTCCAGTTCCCATTCCACGGCTCTTTCAGCATCGTCGCCTCCTGCGACGGCCTTTTCGTCGTCGGCAGCTACATCATCTGCAATCCGGCCACGAGCGAGTGGGCTGCCCTCCGGCAGGACAGGAAGCCCATAGAGAATCTCTTCGCCCTCTTCCGGCACCAGCCTTCAGGGGAGTTCCGCGTCATGTACTGGAAAAACAACTCCACAGAGTTGATCTGTCGGCAGGAGTATTACATCCTCACGGTGGGAACCAACAATTCATGGCTCGTCGATTGTCCGTTAACCGAGGTTTTGGCCGAGGAACCATCCATCTTTGGCGCGCCGGTCCTCCTCAATGGCAGCCTGCACATACACTGGAGGAGACGGTCAGGTCTTCGCTACCACAGGATACGGGTGTTCGACACAGTGGCAGAGACGTCACGGCAGATGACTCCGCCACCTGTGAACCCCCGCCATGTTATGCACTTGCTTGACCTGGGTGGAAAGCTTGCTGCGTCCACCAGCAAGGATGGCATGACTGAGATGTCCATCTTTGTGCTTCAGGACCCTGAGCATGATGTCTGGGCATTCCAGTACCGGATCAAACTGCCGGCGATGGAAATCAGGCGCTTCCAGAAGCAAGGTGATTGGTGGGCAAAGGTTGTCTCCGAGGAGGGGGACGTGCTTGTCAGCTGCTATGGCCATCTCCTGCAGTATGACAAGAAGGGTAAATTTGTAGCTAAGTTCAAGTATGATGATGACATGCCGGTGGTCATTCCTCACAGGTTCAAAGAGAGTCTTATCCAGCATACATTTTTCCAAAAGACAAAGAAGAAGAATTGATTCGTACCCTCTCCTGGATATCTGATTTCGCGCCATGTTAAATCTAAGTAAGTTTTTTATGCTACTTCTAAATTATAACTAGCACGGTGTCCATGCTATTGTGCGGGAAACGCCCTTAATCATCTTTAATTTATTATTTATGCATTATCATGTTATTTATAAGAACACAAGCTCAGAAATGAATATATGCGTGGCACTCATATTTTCTATTTGATTATTATATCGGTACATAGAATTAAGCCTGAGATTAAAAGCTACCTGATGTAGTTGGGAAGACTATTTTATGTGGTATAGTTACGCAATATTAGTCTTAATTTGGATCGTTAGGTGGTTGGCCATTTGCACATGATATTGATATATTAATATGCATAACTAATAGAGCCCATAATTTTCTGAATATGTTATAGAGTGGGACTGCATGGTCATCTGTATTGAACCTACATTTTTTTGCGTGTGTGTGATATCAGACCACTTCATGGGAATAAAGTTCAGAATAGGAGCCGGCCGATTGTTTATACGTGATATATATATTGGATCAGCACACGTAGATAAAGATCGCACTACCGGGTCAACTGTTGTTTTGCGTATTACGCGATTCATCATCGTACGTGTGATACTATATATCAATATACAGAGTTAAGGTACATATCATGGATTGTTGGACTTAAACCTCAATTATGTATTGAACGAGCATAAAGTTACTAGTATTTATTACGAGTATCAGCCAATAATATTTAAGGTCCAAAAGATTGATTATCTGATCATGTTAACTGCAGTTATGGCAATCCACCATTTTGGTTCATCATAATAAGGACCTACCAGATCAGATGTCTAATGATCTTTAGGTGTAGTTACGGAATTTATCGGTCGTGACCTACTTTGGTATAGTTATGAAGATTTATCACCTATGTTCAAGAGCACTTATTGATGATCCATTGGTTATGATATGTGTGGTTACAATTATGACAATCTATTGGTGTGATTTTAGGTAATCTATTAGGTACTATAATGAAGACTATCGACTACCCTAACTTTGTAAAAACCCTAAGCACAATATACTTAATAATTAGTTAGCAGTCTGTTTTCACTGAGTTATTATCTTTATTTGTTCGTGGCACAATTTGAACATATGTCATTGTGCTGCGAACCAATAATATCTTTTTGTGTGTATTTATAAAGGTGTATGGGTTTCCCTGGAAATAAATGGTCTTTCGGTTGTAAGCTTATAAATGTTTATTATTATGATTTATCAATTGCCGTCTGTTCAGGATAATGGTGAGGTAGTCCAAACGCGTCAACCAGATGAATCTTAATTATTACTAAGATTTTTTTCATGCAAGAGCTTTCTGTGGTATCATTCACTCTTTTAGTGAGATTTATAGCTGTCATCTAATTATAGAAGCAGCCAATAGTTGGCAACCATTTATTTGGGCCGAAACCTGCTGGACCATTACAACAATAAAGTCGATTTATTGCAACTTTCTTGCTTAGCAATATAGGAAATATCAAAACTTTGAAATTGACTTTGGATTTATAGATAATGGGCAGTCTGTTCATTTTGTATCTTCTGATTTCGATCGTGCCGCTAAGGTCTACATATCCCCATATTCACTGATTCATATCAGCTCAAAAATTGATACATTCAGTTTATGTTGTTGCGAACTCATATGATTTTTTATGGAAGACACGCATCTGTTTGTGATTACAGACACATCTACTCCCTCTGTCCTGTAATGTAAGACGTTTTTTGAAGTTACACTAGTCAAAAAACGTCTTACATTATGGGATGGAGTGAATACATTTTATTCATATAAACAAATGATTATATCTTTTGTGTTTTGCACATTCAGAATTTCTGTCAGTTACTTTGCCGTTCAAGATGTATGAAGCTAACCTTAGCTTTGAAGCTTTCACTAAATTGTTATGTGAGAACACATGGATCACCGGGTGCACTATTATAGTTATAAACAAGGTGGTTGTTCCGTCTAGACTGTACGCTTCAAGTAATTTGCAAGACTGACAAATTCGATGGATTAATTCCGTTATCATTAATCTGAGTCTCTTGCGGGTTGATGCCTCTTTTGTTTCTGCTCCTTAAACGCAGATATATAGACCAATAAAGGAAATAAAGGGTTAGGAATAGGAAATAGTACCGCGACCTGTGTCCCACTCCTACTGTTCAGGTGTTTGGTTCAGGGCGGGCAGCAGTGTGAACTCTTATTCAAGCCGTCTATTCAATCCCACTGTTGAGATGCTTCGTTGACTATTTTACTGATATTTGAATGTTGGGTTACTGTTATTTAAGAAATATATTTATTTCAGTTGTTTACAATTGGTGCTGCAACCTCAGTGAGATATCCTCCCACTGTATGAATATCTTGCTTTAAGCTTACCCCCCTACATAGACCTAAACTGTCCATGGATACAAATTGGACTTCAAGGCTTTTAAGCTTCAACACATTCATCTTGTTTAACTTAGCGAACCTGATTCTTACTTTGACTCTATTTTGCTTCTTTCAGGCAATGCTGGAGTACCTCGATTGGTGCACATATGTCTATAGGAGATGAGAAGGTTGATCCGTATGTTCACCTGCCCCAACTTGCTGGGGACAAAAGGTTTGTTGTTGTTGTCATTGACGTTGACGTTGTCGTTCTTGTGGTTGTTCTTGTCGTCGTGGTTGTCGTCGTCGTCGTCGTCGTTGTTGTTGTTGCTGTTGTCGTTGACGTTGTCGTTCTTCTTCTTCTTCTTCTTCTTGTTGTTCTTGTCGTCGTGGTTGTCGTTGTTGTTGTTGTCGTGTCGTCGTTGTTGTTCAGCTTTCTGTTTATCAACTCATGTGAAAGGTCGAGGCACTGGTGATGTTTGAGTACTTCAATTGCTACACCTATGTGTAGGTGTCCTCTGCTATAGTTATGTTCAACTGTCCTGTTCGCCCAGCTCAACTTACCTTGTGTTATTGTTCACCTCTCCTGTTTATCAACTTATGTGAAAGGTTTAGGCACCGGCACACAGCCATGCTATGGTCCTGTTCTGCCACACATGTGTCGTGTGTTTGTTTATCAGCCTATGTTACTAGGGTTCTGCTGTATATTGCCCCAACTGAAAAGTTGAAACGTTGTGGTACGGGGCGGGGGGCTTCTTAGAGATACTACAAACCACACAAGTAATTGTGGGTGATTCAGAGAGAAATTGAGAAAAATAAGGTTTAGGGCAGAACAAGAGAGGGATACAAGCAAAGAGATGGGTGCCTGTTCCAAAACGAAAAGGACAGTAGTTGGGTGCGACTCCTCTTTTTTTAGAGAAAAGGCTCAGCCCGAGACTGAAGTAGGCTTGGACCTAACCCGGCTTTTAATTAACAAAGCCATCAAATTAACAAAGCCATCAACCGGCCATGATTACATGAACGAAATACAAACAACACAAAGAAACAACAGGAAACGCTAGAAAGATACAAGGGACATCTTCGAGCATCAAGGGAAACCCTAGATCCGGTTTTGCGGATCAGACGGTGACGGCGCCCTTGGCGTCGTTCTCCTTCGTGAAGGCGCCGTCTTATTTTGCTTGCGGTGTCCTCAGCGGTAGATTCGAAGATGTCGGTCGTCTTGTTGGTTTGGTTTGGGTTGCGTCCTAGGGTTGCGAGTTTTAGGCGTGTTTTTTCCTCTTTGAGCTTAGCATCCCATGTTTCTCTGCTCCGGTCACCATGTTCACACCTCTTGCGTTCGTGTCATGTGTCATACCCCCTGTACTCACTGTTAACTTCTTCTATCAATGGAATGATATACAAGTTTTGTGTATTCGCGAAAAAAAGATACAAGGGGGCACTCTGCACCATTTACAACACATCGGAAAGCTAGTAACTAGAGATACAGAGATAAAGCACAACTAGCAGAAGTAGATGACCGCACTCTCAGGCGCAAAGGACACAGAGCAGTAGAGGCATCGCTGGGACATCTTGAACTGAATGGACGGCAAGAACAAGGATGAACATTGGAATGGTTGTGTTAGACGATAGGCTTGTTGTGTCGTGTCAACTTGTAAACATTGTGTTGTATGCGTGTGACTTGTTGTACATGGCAGGTGGTTAGGCTAGATAGATCTTTATCTCCTTATCTTGTTTTTAGCTTGGAGTAGAGGTCAAGTCTAGTAACCACCGGCCGAACCCTGTATCTTGAGATGGCTATTTAACACATACGCGTCCCTGCCAGAGAGGTATACGCTTCCACCAAATTCCTTCATGGTAATCATAGCAGGCCTCGACATCATCCATGGCAAGCTCTTCCACTTCCTTCCCATCCTCTCCATTTGTTCACACCGCAACAGAGAAGCTTACGAGAGGGAACGAAGCTCTATGGCGTGCCACCGTTCTCTCGGCGATCAGGGGGGCTCGGATGGAAGAGTTCCTCGACGTCGAGCAGCCGGTGCTGCCCCAGTCCATTGAGGTCACCGGTGCCGACGGCAAGACCAAGTCCAAAGCTCCCAATCCGGAGTTTTCCACGTGGTACGCGAGGGATCAGCTGGTGTTCTCTTACCTGCTGACCTCTCTCCCGTGCGAGATGGCAATTCAGGTGGCTACATGCCACACCGCAGCAGAGCTGTGGAACATGGTGCAAGGCATGCTCGCCTCACACACGCCTGCAAGTACGGTCAACGTCCGGATCACGTTGGTGAATCTTCAGAAGGGCAACAACAACATCACTGATTACGTTGGTAAGATTAGAGCTTTGTGTGATGAACTAATTGTTGTTGCCGTGGCCATGCCTCGCCCTTGCTCTCTCGCTCTCTCTCTACAACTCTCTCTGGTTCGCTCGAACGAAACAAGAATGGAGGAGACTGGAGGAAGAAGAAGGACTTGGGACACGGTAGATTTCCCTGGCGCACGTACGCCACTGCCGCACGAACGGCTTTCTTTCCTGAGCACGATCTCAGCACTGGCAAGCTACAAGGTGGAGATGGCAGTGAGCTTTATACGGGCAAACACGCCGCGCAGCGCTCCCGCTCACCCTGCTCGTGCACTCCCCCATGTCCCGTGCTCCTTGGATCACGCGCCTGCCGCGCACGAACGCAGTCGACATGATCCCGAGTCCCGCGCCCGAAGCAGTCATCTCTCCACTCTGTTGGGGATCGCAGCAGAATTTAAAATTTTCTACGCATCACCAAGATCAATCTATGGAGTATTCTAGCAATGAGGGGAATAGGAGTGCATCTACATACCCTTGTAGATCGCGAGCGGAAGCGTTCAAGTGAACGGGGTTGATGGAGTCGTACTTGTCGTGATCCAAATCACCGATGATCCTAGCGCCGAACGGACGGCACCTCCGCGTTCAACACACGTATGGTTGGGGAAGACGTCTCCCCCTTCTTGATCCAGCAAGGGGGAAGGAGAGGTTGATGGAGATCCAGCAGCATGACGGCGTGGTGGTGGATGCAGCAGGGTCTCGGCAGGGCTTCGCCAAGCACCAACGAGAGGGAGAGGTGTCACGGAGGGAGAGGGAGGCGCCAAGAGCAAGGGTGCGGCTGCCCTCCCCCCTCTCTTTATATAGGGGCCTTGGGGGGGGGGGGCGGCGGCCCCAGGAGATGCAATCTCCAAAGGGGGCCGCGGCCAAGGGGTGGCTTCCCCCCCAAGCCAAGTGGGGGGCGCCCGCACCCCTAGGGTTCCCCAACCCTAGGCGCAGGGGAGGCCCAAGGGGGGCGCACCAGCCCACCCGGGGCAGGTTCCCCTCCCACTTCAGCCCATGGGGCCCTCCGGGATAGGTGGCCCCACCCGGTGGACCCCCGGGACCCTTCCGGTGGTCCCGGTACAATACTGGTAACCCCCGAAACCTTCCCGATGTTCGAAACTAGACTTCATATATATAAATCTTTACCTCCGGACCATTCCGGAACTCCTCGTGATGTCCGGGATCTCATCCGGGACTCCGAACAACTTTCGGGTTACTGCATACCAATATCTCTACAACCCTAGCGTCACCGAACCTTAAGTGTGTAGACCCTACGGGTTCGGGAGACACGCAGACATGACTGAGACGCCTCTCCGGTCAATAACCAACATCGGGATCTGGATACCCATGTTGGCTCCCACATGCTCCTCGATGATCTCATCGGATGAACCACGATGTCGAGGATTCAATCAATCCCATATACAATTCCCTTTGTCAATCGGTACGTTACTTGCCCGAGACTCGATCGTCGGTATCCTAATACCTTGTTCAATCTCGTTACCGGCAAGCCACTTTACTCGTACCGTAATGCATGATCCCGTGACCAACCCCTTGGTCACATTGAGCTCATTATGATGATGCATTACCGAGTGGGCCCACAGATACCTCTTCGTCATACGGAGTGACAAATCCCAGTCTCGATTCATGCCAACCCAACAGACACTTTCGGAGATACCCGTAGTGCACCTTTATAGCCACCCAGTTACGTTGTGACGTTTGGCACACCCAAAGCACTCCTACGGTATCCGGGAGTTGCACAATCTCATGGTCTAAGGAAATGATACTTGACATTGGAAAAGCTCTAGCAAACGAACTACACGATCTTTTGTGCTATGCTTAAGATTGGGTCTTGTCCATCACATCATTCTCCTAATGATGTGATCCCGTTATCAATGAAATCCAATGTCCACAGTCAGGAAACCATGACCATCTGTTGATCAACGAGCTAGTCAACTAGAGGCTCACTAGGGTCACGTTGTGGTCTATGTATTCACACATGTATTACGATTTCAAGATAGCACAATTATAGCATGAATAATAGACAATTATCATGACCAAGGAAATATAATAACCATTTTATTATTGCCTCTAGGGCATATTTCCAACAGTCTCCCACTTGCACTAGAGTCAATCATCTAGTTACATTGTGATGAATCGAACACCCATGGAATTTGTTGGGGAACGTAGTAATTTCAAAAA
>NW_025232115.1:6570-10236 GCF_018294505.1 Triticum aestivum | reverse complement strand
CTTCGGACATGCCACAACACCACCCCGCATGTATGAGGGCCCGGTACGATGCTCCGGTGGCATTGCTACCCCCCCAGGGCCCCCGTCCCGCCTAACCCTGTAGCGTTTGACCACGGGATCTAGCCCTTTGACTTTGCACGGACGGACTTTGACCAGTGGACCTCTCCACCCGGTTGTGTCGGGTCGGCCCAGAGGGACACCGGGGAGCAACATCCGGGCCAGGCCCACAGCTACATCCACTCCGTGTAGACCCGACGCGTCCGTTTCCCCCCTCCGGGTGCCGGCGGCGGCGCCGTCCGTGAGGGGGGGCACGCACCGGAGACGTGTGCTGGGCGTTTGCAACCGCCTCAACACTTCCAGACTTGTGAGAGGCCGCCTACGCAAGATTTTACGGTATGCTACCCCCCGAAGGCCGCCGGCCACAGTCGTAGACGTGCGAAGAGCAATCCGCGTAGAGGGAAGTGTTCACATACTTCTCCATCACAAAAAATTATGAAAAAATACCATCAGTCCTATAGCACATGTGCCCACGTTGTGTAAAAAACTCATGATTTTATCGCGCTCCAAGTATTTAATAATATTCACGCTGCATCGTTACCGCAGAACGTCTACCACCGTTTCATTGCCGTCCGTGAGGGGGGCCACAACCCGGAGACGCGTGCCGCCTCTTCGGACATGCCACAACACCACCCCGCATGTATGAGGGCCCGGTACGATGCTCCGGTGGCATTGCTACCCCCCAGGGCCCCCATCCCGCCTAACCCTGTAGCGTTTGACCACGGGATCTAGCCCTTTGACTTTGCACGGATGGGCTTTGACCAGTGGACCTCTCCACCCGGTTGTGTTAGGTCGGCCCATAGGAACACTTTGGAGCAACATCCGGGCCAGGCCCACAGCTACATCCACTCCGTGTAGACTCGACGCGTCCGTTTCCCCCCTCCGGGTGCCGGCGGCGGCGCCGTTCGTGAGGGGGGCCACGCACCGGAGACGCGTGCCGCCTCTTCGGACATGCCACAACACCACCCCGCATGTATGAGGGCCCGGTACGACGCTCCGGTGGCATTGCTACCCCCCCAGGGCCCCCGTCCCGCCTAACCCTGGAGCGTTTGACCACGGGATCTAGCCCTTTGACTTTGCACGGACGGGCTTTGACCAGTGGACCTCTCCACCCGGTTGTGTCGGGTCGGCCCAGAGGGACACCGGGGTGCAACATCCGGGCCAAACCCACAGCTACATCCACTCCGTGTAGACCCGACGCGTCCGTTTCCCCCCCTCCAGGTGCCGGCGGCGGCGCCGTCCGTGAGGGGGGGGCACGCACCGGAGACGCGTGCTGGGCGTTTGCAACCGCCTCAACACTTCCAGACTTGTGAGAGGCCGCCTACGCAAGATTTTACGGTATGCTACCCCCCGAAGGCCGCCGGCCACAGTCGTAGACGTGCGAAGAGCAATCCGCGTAGAGGGAAGTGTTCAGATACTTCTCCATCACAAAAAATTATGAAAAATTACCATCAGTCCTATAGCACATGTTCCCATGTTGTGTAAAAAACTCATGATTTTATCGCGCTCCAAGTATTTAATAATATTCACGCTGCATCGTTACCGCAGAACGTCTACCACCGTTTCATTGCCGTCCGTGAGGGGGGCCACAACCCGGAGACGCGTGCCGCCTCTTCGGACATGCCACAACACCACCCCGCATGTATGAGGGCCCGGTACGACGCTCCGGTGGCATTGCTACCCCCCCAGGGCCCCCGTCCCGCCTAACCCTGTAGCGTTTGACCACGGGATCTAGCCCTTTGACTTTGCACGGACGGGCTTTGACCAGTGGACCTCTCCACCCGATTGTGTTAGGTCGGCCCATAGGAACACTTTGGAGCAACATCCGGGCCAGGCCCACAGCTACATCCACTCCGTGTAGACTCGACGCGTCCGTTTCCCCCCTCCGGGTGCCGGCGGCGGCGCCGTTCGTGAGGGGGGCCACAACACCACCCCGCATGCTGCCTCTTCGGACATGCCACAACACCTCGTGCTGCCTCTTCGGACATGCCACAACACCACCCCGCATGTATGAGGGCCCGGTACGACGCTCCGGTGGCATTGCTACCCCCCCAGGGCCCCCGTCCCGCCTAACCCTGTAGCGTTTGACCACGGGATCTAGCCCTTTGACTTTGCACGGACGGGCTTTGACCAGTGGACCTCTCCACCCGGTTGTGTCGGGTCGGCCCAGAGGGACACCGGGGAGCAACATCCGGGCCAGGCCCACAGCTACATCCACTCCGTGTAGACCCGACGCGTCCGTTTCCCCCCTCCGGGTGCCGGCGGCGGCGCCGTCCGTGAGGGGGGGCACGCACCGGAGACGTGTGCTGGGCGTTTGCAACCGCCTCAACACTTCCAGACTTGTGAGAGGCCGCCTACGCAAGATTTTACGGTATGCTACCCCCCGAAAGCCGCCGGCCACAGTCGTAGACGTGCGAAGAGCAATCCGCGTAGAGGGAAGTGTTCAGATACTTCTCCATCACAAAAAATTATGAAAAATTACCATCAGTCCTATAGCACATGTGCCCACGTTGTGTAAAAAACTCATGATTTTATCGCGCTCCAAGTATTTAATAATATTCACGCTGCATCGTTACCGCAGAACGTCTACCACCGTTTCATTGCCGTCCGTGAGGGGGGCCACAACCCGGAGACGCGTGCCGCCTCTTCGGACATGCCACAACACCACCCCGCATGTATGAGGGCCCGGTACGACGCTCCGGTGGCATTGCTACCCCCCCAGGGCCCCCATCCCGCCTAACCCTGTAGCGTTTGACCACGGGATCTAGCCCTTTGACTTTGCACGGATGGGCTTTGACCAGTGGACCTCTCCACCCGGTTGTGTTAGGTCGGCCCATAGGAACACTTTGGAGCAACATCCGGGCCAGGCCCACAGCTACATCCACTCCGTGTAGACTCGACGCGTCCGTTTCCCCCCTCCGGGTGCCGGCGGCGGCGCCGTTCGTGAGGGGGGCCACGCACCGGAGACGCGTGCCGCCTCTTCGGACATGCCACAACACCACCCCGCATGTATGAGGGCCCGGTACGACGCTCCGGTGGCATTGCTACCCCCCCAGGGCCCCCGTCCCGCCTAACCCTGTAGCGTTTGGCCACGGGATCTAGCCCTTTGACTTTGCACGGACGGGCTTTGACCAGTGGACCTCTCCACCCGGTTGTGTCGGGTCGGCCCAGAGGGACACCGGGGAGCAACATCCGGGCCAGGCCCACAGCTACATCCACTCCGTGTAGACCCGACGCGTCCGTTTCCCCCCTCCGGGTGCCGGCGGCGGCGCCGTCCGTGAGGGGGGGCACGCACCGGAGACGTGTGCTGGGCGTTTGCAACCGCCTCAACACTTCCAGACTTGTGAGAGGCCGCCTACGCAAGATTTTACGGTATGCTACCCCCCGAAGGCCGCCGGCCACAGTCGTAGACGTGCGAAGAGCAATCCGCGTAGAGGGAAGTGTTCAGATACTTCTCCATCACAAAAAATTATGAAAAAATACCATCAGTCCTATAGCACATGTGCCCACGTTGTGTAAAAAACTCATGATTTTATCGCGCTCCAAGTATTTAATAATATTCACGCTGCATCGTTACCGCAGAACGTCTACCACCGTTTCATTGCCGTC
>NW_025232115.1:0-1101 GCF_018294505.1 Triticum aestivum | reverse complement strand
GGGTGCCGGCGGCGACGCCGTTCGTGAGGGGGGCCACGCACCGGAGACGCGTGCCGCCTCTTCGGACATGCCACAACACCACCCCGCATGTATGAGGGCCCGGTACGACGCTCCGGTGGCATTGCTACCCCCCCAGGGCCCCCGTCCCGCCTAACCCTGTAGCGTTTGACCACGGGATCTAGCTCTTTGACTTTGCACGGACGGGCTTTGACCAGTGGACCTCTCCACCCGGTTGTGTCGGGTCGGCCCAGAGGGACACCGGGGAGCAACATTCGGGCCAGGCCCACAGCTACATCCACTCCGTGTAGACCCGACGCATCCGTTTCCCCCCTCCGGGTGCCGGCGGCGGCGCCGTCCGTGAGGGGCGGCACGCACCGAAGACGCGTGCTGGGCGTTTGCAACCGCCTCAACACTTCCAGACTTGTGAGAGGCCGCCTACGCAAGATTTTACGGTATGCTACCCCCCGAAGGCCGCCGGCCACAGTCGTAGACGTGCGAAGAGCAATCCGCGTAGAGGGAAGTGTTCAGATACTTCTCCATCACAAAAAATTATGAAAAGTTACCATCAATCCTATAGCACATGTGCCCACGTTGTGTTAAAAACTCATGATTTTATCGCGCTCCAAGTATTTAATAATATTCACGCTGCATCGTTACCGCAGAACGTCTACCACCGTTTCATTGCCGTCCGTGAGGGGGGCCACAACCCGGAGACGCGTGCCGCCTCTTCGGACATGCCACAACACCACCCCGCATGTATGAGGGGCCGGTACGACGCTCCGGTGGCATTGCTACCCCCCCAGGGCCCCCGTCCCGCCTAACCCTGTAGCGTTTGACCACTGGAACTAGCCCTTTGACTTTGCACGGACGGGCTTTGACCAGTGGACCTCTCCACCCGGTTGTGTTAGGTCGGCCCATAGGAACACTTTGGAGCAACATCCGGGCCAGGCCCACAGCTACATCCACTCCGTGTAGACTCGACGCGTCCGTTTCCCCCCTCCGGGTGCCGGCGGCGGCGCCGTTCGTGAGGGGGGCCACGCACCGGAGACGCGTGCCGCCTCTTCGGACATGCCACAACACCACCCCGCATGTATGAGGGCC
>NW_025232114.1:9502-10238 GCF_018294505.1 Triticum aestivum | reverse complement strand
AAAACTGGGCGCACCTCGTGTACAAACTGGACAATCTCTTTCGGAGTATCAGGGTTCGGACGAGAACTCATCTGTTACACGGGCACTTCAATGTTTTTTAAACTTATTTGAACTCCAGGCTATTTTTGCGTTCAGTATGCAACATTCAAAGCGACGTCATCAATTTCCAACAGGTTCTGACATCATTTGCTCTTTTTCAGTCATTTACCCATTTGTTTAGAGAGCTAAATGACGGTGCAATTGAAAATCACTACAAAATGAACTCTGAAAATGTTGGAACTTGGCATCGTATCATCATTTCGCCCGCATAACATGTGCAAAAGAGTAGAGAGGGTCACGGCGAAAACTGGACGCACCTCGTGTACAAACTTGACAATCTCTTTCGGAGTATCAGGGTTTCAGACGAGAACTCATCTGTTAGACGGGCACTTCAATGTTTTTTAAACTTATTTGAACTCTAGCCTATTTTTGCGTTCAGTATGCATCATTCAAAGCGACGTCATCAATTTCCAACATGTTCTGACATCATTTGTTGTTTTTCAGTGATTTATCGATTTGTTTAGAGAGCTAAATGACGGTGAAATTGAAAATCACTACAAAATGAACTCTGAAAATGTTGGAACTTGGCATGGTATCATCATTTCGCCCGCATAGCATGTGCAAAAGAGTAGAGAGGGTCATGGCGAAAACTGGACGCACCTCGTGTACAAACTGGACAATCTTTTTCGGAGTATCA
>NW_025232114.1:8818-9492 GCF_018294505.1 Triticum aestivum | reverse complement strand
AAGAGTAGAGAGGGTCACGGCGAAAACTGGACGCACCTCGTGTACAAACTGGACAACTCGGAGTATCAGGGTTTCGGACGAGAACTCATCTGTTACACGGGCACTTCAATGTTTTTTAAACTTATTTGAACTCCAGCCTATTTTTGCGTTCAGTATGCATCATTCAAAGCGACGTCATCAATTTCCAACAGGTTCTGACATCATTTGCTGTTTTTCAGTCATTTACCGATTTGTTTAGAGAGCTAAATGACGGTGAAATTGAAAATCACTACAAAATGAACTCTGAAAATGTTGGAACTTGGCATGGTATCATCATTTCGCCCGCATAGCATGTGCAAAAGAGTAGAGAGGGTCACGGCGAAAACTGGACGTACCTCATGTACAAACTGGACAATCTCTTTCAAAGTATCAGGGTTTCGGACGAGAACTCATCTGTTACACGGGCACTTCAATGTTTTTTAAACTTATTTGAACTCCAGCCTATTTTTGCGTTCAGTATGCATCATTCAAAGCGACGTCATCAATTTCCAACACGTTTTGACATCATTTGCTGTTTTTCAGTCATTTACCGATTTGTTTAGAGAGCTAAATGACGGTGAAATTGAAAATCACTACAAAATGAACTCTGAAAATGTTGGAACTTGGCATGGTATCATCATTTCGCCCGCATAGCA
>NW_025232114.1:8046-8808 GCF_018294505.1 Triticum aestivum | reverse complement strand
ATTTATCGATTTGTTTAGAGAGCTAAATGACGGTGAAATTGAAAATCACTACAAAATGAACTCTGAAAATGTTGGAACTTGGCATGGTATCATCATTTCGCCCGCATAGCATGTGCAAAAGAGTAGAGAGGGTCATGGCGAAAACTGGACGCACCTCGTGTACAAACTGGACAATCTTTTTCGGAGTATCAGGGTTTCGGACGAGAACTCATCTGTTACACGGGCACTTCAATGTTTTTTAAACTTATTTGAACTCCAGCCTATTTTTGCGTTCAGTATGCATCATTCAAAGCGACGTCATCAATTTCCAACACGTTCTGACATCATTAGCTGTTTTTCAGTCATTTACCAATTTGTTTAGAGAGCTAAATGACGGTGAAATTGAAAATCACTACAAAATGAACTCTGAAAATGTTGGAACTTGGCATGGTATCATCATTTCGCCCGCATAGCATGTGCAAAAGAGTAGAGAGGGTCACGGCGAAAACTGGACAATCTCTTTTGGAGTATCAGGGTTTCGGAAGAGAACTCATCCGTTACACGGGCACTTCAATGTTTCTTAAACTTATTTGAACTCCAGCCTACTTTTGCGTTCAGTATGAATCATTCAAAGCGACGTCATCAATTTCCAACATGTTCTGACATCATTTGCTATTTTTCAGTCATTTACCGATTTGTTTACAGAGCTAAATGACGGTGAAATTGAAAATCACTACAAAATGAACTCTGAAAATGTTGGAACTTGGCATGGTATCATCATTT
>NW_025232114.1:2007-2288 GCF_018294505.1 Triticum aestivum | reverse complement strand
AAATGACGGTGAAATTGAAAATCACTACAAAATGAACTCTGAAAATGTTGGAACTTGGCATGGTATCATCATTTCGCCCGCATAGCATGTGCAAAAGAGTAGAGAGGGTCACGGCGAAAACTGGACAATCTCTTTCGGAGTATCAGGGTTTCGGACGAGAACTCATCCGTTACACGGGCACTTCAATGTTTTTTAAACTTATTTGAACTCCAGCCTATTTTTGCGTTCAGTATGAATCATTCAAAGCGACGTCATCAATTTCCAACATGTTCTGACATCAT
>NW_025232114.1:0-843 GCF_018294505.1 Triticum aestivum | reverse complement strand
ACTACAAAATGAACTTTAAAAATGTTGGAACTTGGCATGGTATCATCATTTCGCCCGCATAGCATGTGCAAAAGAGTAGAGAGGGTCACGGCGAAAACTGGACGTACCTCGTGTACAAACTGGACAATCTCTTTCAAAGTATCAGGGTTTCAGACGAGAACTCATCTGTTACACGGGCACTTCAATGTTTTTTAAACTTATTTGAATTCCAGCCTATTTTTGCGTTCCGTATGAATCATTCAAAGCGACGTCATCAATTTCCAACACGTTCTGACATCATTTGCTGTTTTTCAGTCATTTACCAATTTGTTTAGAGAGCTAAATGACGGTGAAATTGAAAATCACTACAAAATGAACTCTGAAAATGTTGGAACTTGGCATGGTATCATCATTTCGCCCGCATAGCATGTGCAAAAGAGTAGAGTGGATCACGGTGAAAACTGGACGCACCACTTGTACAAACTAGACAATCTCTTTCGGAGTATCAGGGTTTCGGACGAGAACTCATCTGTTACACGGGCACTTCAATGTTTTTTAAACTTATTTGAACTCCAGCCTATTTATGCGTTCAGTATGCAACATTCAAAGGGACGTCATCAATTTCCAACAGGTTCTGACATCATTTGCTGTTTTTCAGTCATTTACCCATTTGTTTAGAGAGCTAAATGACGGTGAAATTGAAAATCACTACAAAATGAACTCTGAAAATGTTGGAACTTGGCATGGTATCATCATTTCGCCCGCATAACATGTGCAAAAAAGTAGAGAGGGTCACGGCGAACACTGGACACACCTCGTGGTCAAACTGGACAATCTTTTTCGGAGTATCAGGGTTTCGGACGA
>NW_025232113.1:0-10238 GCF_018294505.1 Triticum aestivum | reverse complement strand
ATATATATATATATATATATATATATATATATATATATATATATATATATATATATATCAGGATCACCCTAACACAAAGTGCTTGCCAAAGGATAAAATAAAAAGGGAAAGGTGAAGATCACCTTGCCTCTTGCATAAAGTAAAATATAGGCCCTTCGCAGAGGGAAACAAAGTTTGTCATGCGCTTTTAGGGTTGGATACACAAAATCTTAATGTGTAAGAACGTAACTTTATATTGCCCCTTGTATATGGACCTTTATTATGCAGTCCGTCGCTTTTATTGCTTCCATAACAAGTTCGTACAAAGCTTATTTTCTCCACACTAATAAGTCATGCATATTTAGAGAGTAATTTTTATTGCAAGCACCGTTGACAACTTACTTGAAGGATCTTACTCAATCCATAGGTAGGTATGGTGGACTCTCATGGCAAAACTTGGTTTAAGGATATTTGGAAGCGCAAGTAGTATCTCCACTTGGTGCTAGGAATTTTTGGCTAGCATGAGGGGGAAAGGCAAGCTCAACATGTTTGAATGATCCATGACAATATACTTTAACTGAGATGTGAGAAAACATAATCCATTACGTTGTCTTCCTTGTCCAACATCAACTCTTTAGCATGTCATACATAATGAGTGCTCACAATTGTAAAAGATGTCTATGATAATATATTTATATGTGAAATCTCTCTTCCTTCAATATTCTTTCATGAATTGTTCAAATGACTAAAACAATGCTTGCTAACCGTCAATAAATTTACAACCTCTACTTCTTAGATGTGAAGTCATTACTCCCCATGGGATAAGCAAATGAGACTTATATAATTTCAGATTTATGACATTCAACTCATTCAACAATTTACTCATAGGATATAAATGAAGCACACGAGTAAATGACAAAGTACTCAAAAAGATATAAGTGAAGACCAATGAGTAGCTAAATAATTATGCAACTAAATGAAGGATCTCTCTCATTAAAGAATTCAGATCTTGGTAGCTTATTCAAACAGCAAGCAAAACAAAATAAAATGACATTGCAAGGATAGCACAACTCAAGTGAAGAAGCAAAAACTTAGGCTCAACCGATAATAACCGATGATTGTTGAAGAGGAAAGGGGGGATGCCTACCGGGGCATCCCCAAGCTTAGATGCATGAGACTTCTTGAAATATTATCTTGGAGTGCCTTGGGCATCCCCAAGCTTGAGTTTTTATGTATCCTTAATTCCTCTCATATCATGGTTTCTCTTTTTATCAAAAGCTTCATTCACAACAAACTCAACAAGAACTCATGAGATAGGTTAGTATAAACCAATGCAAAACCTTATCATTTTCTACTGTAACAAATCAATAAAATTATTATTCAACATTGCATACTAAATGCCTCTTCATATTTAATACTCCTATCATCAAATAGAATCATTAAACAAGCAAACATATACAAACAATGCAAACATAACAGCAATCTGCCAAAACAGTACAGTCTGTAAAGAATGCAAGAGTATAAATACTTCCCTGACTCCAAAAAATACAAGAGAAAATTCCCACTGTAATAAATTTATTAGATCTTAATATGCAAAAATATTCAACATTATACCATTCTCTGACTTTTCTAGGGAATTTTTGCAACAGCGGTAAACTTTCTGTTTTCAAACAGCAACATGTATACTAGCAAAATAAGCATGGCAAAGGCTATCCTTGACATTTTTATTGAAACTAAAGATGAAAAACATTATTCTAACTAACAGCAAGAGAATACTAACAAAAGAAAATGACGCTCCAAGAAAAACACATATCATGTGGTGAATAAAAATATAGCTCCAAGTAAAGTTACCGATGAACGAAGACGTAAGAGAGGATGCCTTCCGGGGCATCCCCAAGCTTAGGCTCTTGGTTGTCCTTGAATATTACCTTGGGGTTCCTTGGGCATCCCCAAGCTTAGTCTCTTGCCACTCCTTATTCCATAGTCCTTCGAATCTTTACCCAAAACTTGAAAACTTCAACCACACAAAACTCAAAACAAAACTCGTAAGCTCCGTTAGTATAAGAAAATAAAATAACCCCTTAGGTACTGTAATGAACTCATTCTAAATTCATATTGGTGTAAAACCTACTGTATTACAACTTCTCTATGGTTCATACCCTCCGATACTACTCATAGATTCATGAAAATAAGCAAACAACACATAGAAAACAGAATCTGTCAAAAACAGAACAGTCTGTAGTGATCTGTATCAAACGTATACTTCTGGAACCCCAAAAATTATGAAATAAATTTCTGGACCTGAGCAATTTGTCTATTAGTCATCTTCAAAAAGAATCAACCTAAAATCGCTCTCCAGTAAAAAATGGCAGCTATTCTCGTGAGCGCTAAAGTTTCTGTTTTTACAGCAAGATCACATAAACTTCACCCAAGTTTTCCCAAAGGTTCTACTTGACACTTTATTGAAACAAAAGCTATAAAACATGATTACTACAGTAGCATAATCATGTGGACACACAAAAACAGTAAGGATAAATATTGGGTTGTCTCCCAACAAGCGCTTTTCTTTAATGCATTTCTAGCTAGGCATGATGATGACAATGATGCTCACATAAAAGATAAGAATTAAAACATAACGGGAGCATCATGAAGCATATGACTAGAATATTTAATCCTAACCCACTTCCTATGCATAGGGATTTTGTGAGCAAACAACTTATGGGAACAATAAGCATCTAGCATAGGAAGGTAAAACAAGCATAGCTTCAAGATTTTCAACACATAGAGAGGAAACTTGATATTATTGCAATTCCTACAAGCATATGTTCCTCCCTCACAATAATTTTCAGTAGCATCATGAATGAATTCAACAATATAATCAGCACCTAAAGCATTCTTTTCATGATCTACTTGCATAGAAAATTTACTACTCTCCACATAAGCAAAATTCTTCTCATGAATAGTAGTGGGAGCAAACTCAACAAAATAATTATCATGTGAGGAATAATCCAATTGAAAACTAAAATCATGATGTCATGGTTATCATTATTCTTAATAGCATACAAGTCATCACAATAATCATCATAGATAGCAACTTTTTTCTCATAATCAATTGGAACCTCTTCCGAAATAGTGGAATCATCACTAAATAAAGTTGACACTCTTCCAAATCCACTTTCATATTCATCACAATAAGATTCAACATCCTCCAAAATAGTGGGATCACTACTTCCTAAAGTTGACACTCTTCCAAACCCACTTTCATCAATATAATCATCATAAATAGGAGGCATGCTTTCATCGTAATAAATTTGCTCATCAAAACTTGGGGGACAAAAAAATATCATATTCATCAAACATAGCTTCCCCAAGCTTGTGGCTTTGCATATCATTAGCATCATGGATATTCAAGGAATTCATACTAACAACATCGCAATCATGCTCATCATTCACATATTTCATGCCAATCATTCTATATAATTATTCTTCTAGCACTTGAGCACAATTTTCCTTTCCATCATTCTCACGAAAGATATTAAAAAGATGAAGCGTATGAGACAAACTCAACTCCATTTTTTTGTAGTTTTCTTTTATAAACTAAACTAGTGATAAAACAAGAAACAAAAAGATTCGATTGCAAGATCTAAAGATATACCCTCAAGCACTAACCTCCCTGGCAACGGCGCCAGAAAAGAGCTTGATGTCTACTACACAACCTTCTTCTTGTAGACGTTGTTGGGCCTGCAAGTGCACAGGTTTGTAGGACAGTAGAAAATTTCCCTCAAGTGGATGACCTAAGGTTTATCAATCTGTAGGAGGCGTAGGATGAAGATGGTCTCTATCAAACAACCCTGCAACAAAATAACAAAGAGTCTCTTGTGTCCCCAACACACCCAATACAATGGCAAATTGTATAGGTGCACTAGTTCGGCGAAGAGATGGTGATACAAGTGCAAACTAGATAGTAGATAAAGGTTTTTGTAATCTGAAATTGTAAAAACAGCAAGGTAACAAGTGGTAAAAGTGAGCGTAAACGGTATTGCAATGATAGGAAACAAGGCCTAGGGTTCATACTTTCACTGGTGCAAGTTCTCTCAACAATAATAACACAGATAGATCATATAACAAGCCCTCAACATGAAACAAAGAGTCACTCCAAAGCCACTAATAGCGGAGAACAAACGTAGAGATTATGGTAGGGTACGAAACCACCTCAAAGTTATTCTTTCGGATCGATCTATAAAAGAGTTCGTACTAGAATAACACCTTAAGACACAAATCAATCAAAACCCTAATGTCACCTAGATACTCCATTGTCACCTCAAGTATCCATGGCCATGATTATACGATATGCATCACATAATCTTAGATTCATCCAACCAACACAAAGTACTTCAAAGAGTGCCCCAAAGTTTCTACCGGAGAATCAAGAAAACGTGTGCCAACCCCTATGCATAGGTTCATGGGTGGAACCTGCAAGTTGGTCACCAAAACATACATCAAGTGGCACGTGATATCCCATTGTCACCACAGATAAACACGGCAAGCCATACATCAAGTGTTCTCAAATCAAAGACTCAATCTGACAAGATAACTTCAAAGGGGAAACTCAATTCATCACAAGAGAGTAGAGGGGGAGAAACATCATAAGATCCAACTATAATAGCAAATCTCGGGATTCATCAAGATCGTGCCATAAAGGGAACACGAGAGAGAACACGAGAGAGAGAGAGATCAAACATATAGCTACTGGAACATACCCTCAACCCCGAGGGTGAACTACTCCCTCCTCGTCATGGAGAGCGCCGGGATGATGAAGATGGCCACCGGTGATGGGTTCCCCCTTCGGCAGGTTGCTGGAATGGGCTCCTGAGAGGTTTTTTGTGGCTACAGAGGCTTGCGGCGGCGGAACTCCCAATCTATCTTCTCCGTGGATGTTTTTAGGGTATGTGGGACTATATAGGCGATAGAAGTCGGTCGGGAGGTGCTCGAGGGGTCCACAAGACAAGGGGCCACGCCCTGTAGGGGGGGGGCCCTATCTCCTGGGCTCCTCGAGTATCTTCTGACTTGATCTCCAAGCCTCCAGGATGATATTCTTCCAAAAAATCACGATGCCGAAGGTTTCATTCCGTTTGGACTCCGTTTGATATTCCTTTTCTTCGAAATACTGAAACAGGCAATAAAACAACTATATGGGCTAGGCCTCCGGTTAATAGGTTAGTCCCAAAAGTATTATAAAAGTGTATAATAAAGCCTATAACCATTCAAAATAGATAATAATATAGCATGAATGCTTCATAAATTATAGATACGTTGGAGACGTATCAGCAAACAAAGCAAATTTCAAATTAATCGAATGAAATTCATTACATTTCGAAAACTTTTCCTACAAACTAGACGAAATTCATTACATATTTCGCACAAACCATACTAAAACCTACTATAAACTTAATCTAAACGATCGCCGGCGCCGGACCACCATGTCCGGCCATGAACCCGAGAAAGCTGGCCATTGCCTTTGCCTCCTCCTCATCCGCCTCGATAACCTCCTCCTCCGGAGCACAAGGTTCTGAAGATTTCCGCCTCCACGTCGCCGTCAAGCGGCTAATCGGCCGCCGATGTTTACCCCACCAAGGTTGGCGTCGACTGAGTGGAGTAGCGATGGCCTTCCTGGGACCAGAGCGGCGGCGACCTACCATGTACTACTCTTCCTCACTGCCAGCTGCACCCACGCACGCGCGCCAGCTTCTTGGTCGTGGCGGCGGAGGGCGGCCGGGAGGGGGGGGGTGTCGGCGATCTCCTTCGTTTGCTCATGTAACAGTACGTCGAAGAGAGCTTTGGAGCACGCCCGGAGCGGAGCCGCCGATGTCCCTCATCTGCTCCTGCGACAGTACGTCCAAGAGAGCTTCGGAGCGCCAGGAGGCCATGGTTAGAATGGTGCCGACAGAAGGAAGGGACCGGAGGAGAATAAGTGTGGGTCTTTGGCTATGGCTAGGAGCTGGGGCTCAAGTTAATATAGCGGGCGAATGGCAATCAGCCGCGGCAGACGGATGGACAACTGGCGCCAGAGTAGGTTCGTCGGGCGTGAATGCGGCCACTGCTTCAGTGACTTAATTGCAGATGTGTTGGGTTACTGACATGTGGGCCCAACAGGCATCTGGCCCGCATGTCAGTGAAACACCAATTGCACCTGCAGTTAAGTCTGGTGAATGCGGCATTGACATTCTGGAGAGACGGTGACCGTTACAGGCGGGAAGCACGCGCTTGCGTTGGAAGGGGTTTCGGTGTGCAGTGGCACTAAGATCGGTCGCGCACGATAGTACACACTCCGTACCATACTACCATAGTACCCTCTCTAGCTAGGCTGTTTTATAGATTGTTGTTGTGATGGATGATATACATGAGCAAGGCGCTCCGAGTATGACCGTTGGTGTTGAGCCAGGTGAATACATGCTCAGCGTTCGCGTAGGCCTCCATCAAACGTCTAAACAGTAATGTCAGGCACCGCCGGGGCGCGCAGGTGATGGGCTCGCCGTTTGCGTTGCGCCTTGAGCAGGACTTTGATTTAGAGGGCGACGTGCATGCATTAGCATGCTTTGACATCGTTAGCATGAGTGTCTGACGTGCAGTATTTCGTTTTCATTTGGCTGACGAGGGTGCATTGCAGCAACGAGTCCGTCGTTTGATTCCCCACATACGCATAATTTTGGTTTTTACAGTATTTATTTCTCCATTGACAGGTAGGCCCGCATAGAGAGATAAAGAACATGAGCTGATGAGGCGCATGCGGACTGTTTGACTGGTCAACCAGACAAATACGGAGCTATACGCTGAGCCAGTGACCGTATAATCACCATATCTCGTATACAATGATCAAAGTGAGCTATCAAGACAAGTTTGATGACCGCCAATGCATTTTACTCGGTAATAAGTGACCAGGATTGAAGGGGAATCCAAATTTCCTTCGTCTTCTGTCCTTGAGTTCTTGACAAACCAATGCACTATAGGTTGTCCGGCCACTCCACCCCAAAGCTCTCACCAAGCGTCGTTCATGCCACCGCGCCGCACACTAACCGGTAAGGCAGCGATGGCATCCAGCCGCGCCGAGTTCCTCGCCGCCCACGACCGCACACAAAATGGTAGGGAAGCGATGGCATCCCGCCGTGACGAGTTCATCGCCGCTCGCGACCTCACAACTATGTGTGAGGATTTGAAGATGCCAAGGCTGAATGGGCAGTAGAGCAAGAGGCGGCCAAAGCTGCACTGAGGGAGCGAAAAAGTTAGGAAGCACTCAAGAAAAGAGAAGCCCGCCGCCGCAAGAAAGAAAAGGACGCACGCGCTGCTGCGGAGAGGTCAGCGGAGATCCAAGAACGGTGGGGTGTCGCCGACAAAGCCAGGAAGGAGAACGACGGTGTCTGACCAGCATGTGAGAAGTACTAGTACTAGTAGTTAGTGTGTGTGTCTGTGTCTGAGTACGAGCATGTACCAGTACTACTAGTTACTACTATAGTTTTTAGAGCAAATTACCAGTACATTAGCCTAGACTAAATGGAAAAATTCCTATCCTATGCATCAAATCACATCTCTTTCTCTACAGGAATTGAGATGCATGTCATCTCACTTCCTATGGGCAATAAAGCAACGACATGGCGATGCTGGCAAAGGTTGGCTCGCCGGGGCAAAGCCCTCGGTCCAGCTAACGTGACGGAGCTGGTCGGCCAGCGACGCCGAAGTCTCCGGAGTAGGTTGATGAAGAAATGATGAAGCCGCCGGTCCAGCGATGCAGGTCGTGACGTGGTCGATGCCGGCTTGATGAAGTGACCGTGTGGCGATGCAGGTGTGCCTGCTCCGTGTAATCCGTGGGGCGGCGATGTTGGTGACGATTTATCCTTCGCGATGCTGAACTATTGTTCGGCTGGCCGAGATGATGATCCGAAGAAATTGAGCTCGGCTCAACAAAGCGACGACGTGTCTAACGCAGGTCGGCCGCCGTGGAGTGATGTTGTCGGGCTGGTTTGACACCGGCGCGACGGTGAAGTTCGTATTGCAAGAATACTTTTAATACTACTGGGATGTGTTTGAGAATAAAACACAACACCCCATACAAAAACTTCCTTCAAAAGGGATGTCCGAGATCCCGTTCATAAAGAAGACGAATTCGGGTCGGATTCGTTCTCGCGTAGAAAACAGATCCAAAAAGTGATGCACTAATCGGAAGTTTCCCGGAGTTTGGACGGTCGGATCGAGCTGAATTTTTGGCAGGTGGTAGATATGGGAATTCCGCAGCAAATCAACGATTGGATCCTCCAAAGGACATCCGAGCTAGATGCTGGATACCACGCCCTAAACTCGCCCAGATTCTCGTCTAGATTCAACAGGGCTCCGGTATATCGGAGATTGCCGGAGATTCCTCCATTGGAACTCAACGAAATTTTTGCAGGGTTGTTGTAGACTTAATTCCGCATAATTCCACTGAAGTAATCGTTTAAGCGACACTCGAGGAGGTGGTGGCAGCGGATACAAGTTTGCTGTCCAGAAAAATAGCACGGTCGCCTGAGGGCAATGTTGACGTTGAGCCCCTGAGCTCCATGGATGACTCCTCCATGATCTTGATAGAGATCGGAGTTGGTGTTGATGAAGGCCTTCATCCGAACATGACGATCGGAGGTAGGGCGCAGTCCTCGGTCAAACCAAGGTGACCAGTCGAGCTGGTGACGAAGAAGCCAACGTCGCAGTTGACCTGCAGTCGAGCAATTGATCCTTTCGCCGATCACACATCAGAACTCTCAATGAAAGCACCAATATCAGTGTCAAAACCGGCGGATCTCGGGTAGAGGGTCCCAAGCAGTGCGTCTTAGGATCAATGGTAACAGGAGGCAAGGGATACAATGTTTACCCAGGTTCGGGCCCTCTCGATGGAGGTAAAACCCTACTCCTGCTTGATTAATATTGATGATATGGGTAGTACAAGAGTTGATCTACCACGAGATCAGAAAGACTAAACCCTATAAGCTAGCCTATGGTATGATTTTTGTTGTATATGTCTATCAACTAGCCTGGCCCTGGTTTATATAATGCACCAGAGGCCTAGGATAACATGAGTCCTAGTCGAATACGCCGGTGGGGGAGGAGTCCTTGTCTTGATCGCCAAGTCTTGTGGAATCTTTCTTGTATGGGGCAGCTGTCCGAACTGGCTCATGAGTACGGCAATGGGGGTCCTCGGCCCAATCTAATAGATCGGGAGATGACGTGGTGAGTACCCCCAAGTCCAGGACACCGTGACCTGGCCAGGCAGAACTATTTTACATCTCATGTCCACACCAGGCAGTACCAGCCATCAAGGCATGAGGGTCAGGTCACGAACCAAACTGACCAATAAAGTTTGAGAGAGATTGAGGAGCGCCGATAAGGCTGAGTGGTGCGTCAGATAGCTGAGAGGGGGAAAGAGATATTCCATCCGCTCGATAATGCAGTGCATGTAAATTTTTTAGAAGTCAAACTTTGGAAACTTTGATTAGGTTTACACAAATGTTATTTATATCTACAATACCAAAGATACATCATACAAAACTACATCTCATGGTGAATCTAATGGTATATGTTTGCCGTACTAGATGTAATTGTTTTTCTCCATGTACATGGTCAAACTTTGTGATGTTTGACTTTTCAATAAATCTATATGCTATGGACGGAGGAGAGTTCCTCAGTCGAGACAGATCAAGTGCGTGTGAAGGAGAATGAGTAAGTGTGCAAAAAGAGTATGTGTGTGAAATAGAAAGTGACAATAAACGATAAATTAGAGAGAGAGTGCGTTTTTTCGTTTCTTATGCGAACATATCACACATGCATCTCCGAGATGGAAAAGCGAGGCGAGGACATACACGAAGATAGCTAGTGTGTGATTGTTTGCAACGGAGACAGACACCCCTGTACCACATGTCCAATAGAGGTCTGGCCAACAAGGAAAAAAGGTCGAGAGGGACACATGGATGGCATGGACGCATGGGGAGGGAGAGAGGGTGTGTTTGTGATAGAGAGATCCCCTCGAGATCGTGAGGGGACTATATGGGTGGGAGATCGAGGGAGTGTGTGCGCGATAGAAAGATGGCCCGAGAGAAATCGAGATAGACCATGCACATGTTTGTGATGGAGACTAAGATTAGCTAGTCATATACATATAGGGGGGACTGCGTGTGCCTACAATTGAGTGAGAGACCATCATACTTGGCTAGCTGGGCATGAGATTGTGTGTGTGTGTG
>NW_025232112.1:0-10246 GCF_018294505.1 Triticum aestivum | reverse complement strand
GTGGCTGGCGGGTGTCTGTTTCTCCAACTTTAGTTGAATCAAGTTTGACTACGGCCGGTCCTTGTTGACAGTTAAAACAACACACTTGATGAAAAAATATTGTGGTTTTGATGTGTAGGTAAGAACGGTTCTTGCTAGAAGCCCGTAGCAGCCACGTAAAACTTGCAACAACAAAGTAGAGGACGTCTAACTTGTTTTTGCATGGCTTGTTGTGATGTGATATGGTCAAGGCATGATGAGATATAAATTGTTGAATGAGATGATCATGTTTTGTAACAGAGTTATCGACAACTCGCAGGAGCCATATGGTTGTCGCTTTATTGTATGAAATGCAATCGACATGTAATTGCTTTACTTTATCACTAAGCGGTAGCGATAGTCGTAGTAGCAATAGTTGGCGAGACGAAAACGATGCTACGATGGAGATCAAGGTGTCAAGCCGGTGAAGATGGAGATCATGACGATGCTTCGGTGATGGAGATCATGAGCACAAGATGATGATGGTCCTATCATGTCACATATTTTGATTACATGTGATGTTTATCTTTTATGCATCCTATTTTGCTTAGTACGACGGTAGCATTATAAGATGATCCCTTACTAAATTTCAAGGTATAAGTGTTCTCTCTGAGTATGCACCATTGCTATAGTTCGTCGTGCCGAGACACCACGTGATGATCGGGTGTGATAAGCTCTACGTTCACATACAACGGGAGCAAGCCAGTTTTGCACGTGCAGAATACTCGGGTTAAACTTGACGAGCCTAGCATATGCACATATGGCCTCGGAACACTAAGACTGAAAGGTCGAACGTGAATCATATAGTAGATATGATCAACATAGTGATGTTCACCATTGAAAACTACTCCATATCACGTGATGTTCGGACATGGTTTAGTTGATTTGGATCACGTGATCATTTAAATGACTAGAGGGATGTCTATCTAAGTGGGAGTTCTTTAGTAATATGATTAATTGAACTTTGATTTATCATGAACTTAGTCCTGATAGTATTTGCAAATTATGTTGTAGATCGATAGCTCGCGTTTTAGCTTCCCTATGTTTTTTGATATGTTCCTAGAGAAAACTAAGTTGAAAGATGATAGTAGCAATGATTTGGACTGGGGCCGTGATCCGAGGTTTATCCTCATTGCTGCACAGAAGAATTATTTCCTTTATGCACCGCTAGGTGACAGATCTATTGCAGGAGCAGATGCAGACGGTATGAACGTTTGGCTAGCTTAATATGATGACTACTTGATAGTTTAGTGCAGCATGCTTTACGGCTAAGAATCGGGACTTCAAAAATGTTTTGAAATGCCACGGAGCATATCAGATGTTTCAGGAGCTGAAATTGGTATTTTGGATTCATGCCCATGTCGAGAGATATGAGACCTCTGACAAGTACTTCGCCTAAAAGGATGGAGGAGAATGGCTCAGCTAGTGAGCATGTGCTAAGAATGTCTGGGTACTACAATCACTTGAATCAAGTGGGAGTTAATCTTCCATATAAGATAGTGATTGACAGAGTTCTCTAGTCACCATCACTAAGTTACTGGAACTTCGTGATGAACTATAATATGCAAGGGATGACAAAAGCGATTCACGAGCTCTTCGTGATGCTGAAATCAACGAAGGTAGAAATCAAGAAAAAGCATCAAGTGTTGATGATTAAACAAGATCACTAGTTTCAAGAAAAAGGCAAAGGGAAAGAAAGGGGACTTCAAGAAGAATGGCAAGCAAGTTGTCACTCCCGTGAAGAATCCCAAAGCTGGACCTAAGCCTGAAACTAAGTGCTTCTACTGCAAAGGAAATGGTCACTGGAAGCGGAGTTACCCCAAATATTTGGTGGATAAGAAGGATGGCAAAGTGAACAAAGGTATATTTGATATACATGTCATTGATGTGTACCTTACTAGTGCTCGTAGTACCCCCTGGGTATTTGATACTTATTCAGTTGCTAAGATTAGTAACTCGAAACAGGAGTTGCAGAATAAATAGAGACTAGTTGAGGGTGAAGTGAGATGTATGTTGGAAATGGTTCCAAGATTGATATGATCATCATCACACAGCTCCTATACTTTGGGGATTAGAGTTGAACCTAAATAAATGTTATTTGGTGTTTGTGTTAAGACATGAATATGATTAGATCATGTTTATTGCAATACGGTTATTCATTTAAGACAGAGAATAATTGTTATTCTATTTACATGAATAAAACCTTCTATGGTCATACACCCAATGTTGATGGTTTATTGAATCATGATCGTAGTGATACACATATTCATAATATTGATGCCAAAAGATGCAAAGTTGATAATGATAGTGCAACATACTTGTGGCTGTCATTTAGGTCATATTGGTGTAAAGTGCACGCAGAAACTCCATGCTGATGGGCTTTTGGAATCACTTGATTTTGAATCATTTGATACTTGCGAACCGTGCCTTGTTGGCAAGATGACTAAAACACCGTTCTCCGGGACAAGGGAACGAGCTAATGACTTAATGGACATAATACATACCGATGTAAGCGGTCCGATGAGTGTTAAGGCTCGTGGCAGGTATCATTATTTTCTGACCTTCACGGATGATTTGAGCAGATTGGGTATATTTACTTAAATGAAACACAAGTATGAAACATTTGAAAAGTTCGAAGAATTTCAGAGTCAAGTGGAGAATCATTGTAACAAGAAAATAAAGTTTCTATGATCTGATCGTGGATGTGAATATTTGCATTACGAGTTTGGCCTTCATTTAAAACAATGTGGAATAGTTTCACAGCTCACGCCACCTAGAACACCACAACGTGTGTCCGAACATCGTAACCGCACTTTATTATATATGGTGCGATCTATGATGTCTCCTACCGATTTACCACTATTGTTTTGGTATTATGCATTAGAGACAGCTGCATTCACGTTAAACAAGGCATCGTCAAAATCCGTTGAGACGACACTGTATGAACTGTGGTTTGGCAACAAACCTAAGCTGTCGTTTCTTAACGTTTCGGGCTGCGATGCTTATGTGAAAAAGCTTCAACCTGATAACCTCGAGCCCAAATCGGAGTAATGTGTCTTCATAGGATGCTCAAAAGAAACTGTTGGGTACGCCTTCTATCATAGTTCCGAAGGCAAGATATTCGTTGCTAAGAATGGATCCTTTCTAGAGAAGGAGTTTCTCTCAAAAGAAGTGAGTGGGAGGAAAGTAGAACTTGATGAGGTAATTGTACCTTCTCCCGAATTGGAAAGTACTTCATCAAAGAAATCAGTTCCAGTGATTCCTACACCAATTAGTGAAGAAGCTAATGATGATGATCATGAAACTTCAGATCAAGTTACTACCGAACCTCGTAGGTCAACCAGAGTACGGTCCGCACCAGAGTGGTACGGTAATCCTATTCTGGAAGTCATGTTACTAGACCATGATGAACCTACGAACTATGAGGAAGCGATGATGAGCCCGAATTCCGCAAAATGGCTTGAGGCCTTGAAATCTGAGATGGGATATGAGAACAAAGTTTGTATTTTGGTGGACTTGCCCGATGATCGGCAAGCCATAGAAAATAAATGGATCTTCAAGAGGAAGACGGACGATGATAGTAGTGTTACTATCTACAAAGCTCGACTTGTCGCAAAAGGTTTTCGACAAGTTCAAGGTGTTGACTACAATGAGATTATCTCAACTGTAGCGATGCTTAAATCTGTCTGAATCATGTTAGCAATTGCCATATTTTATGAAATCTAGCAAATGGATGTCAAAACTGCATTCCTTAAATGGATATTTCTTAAAGAAGAGTTGTATATGATGCAAGCAGAAGATTTTGTCGATCCTAAAGGTACTAACAAGGTGTGCAAGCTCCAGCGATCCATGTATGGACTGGTGCAAGCATCTCGGAGTTGGAATATATGCTTTGATGAGTTGATCAAAGCATATAGTTTTATACGAACTTGTGGAGAAGCCTGTATTTACAAGAAAGTGAGTGGAGCACTACAGACTTTTCGATAAGTATATGGGAATGACATATTGTTGATCAGAAATGATGTAGAATTTTCTGGAAAGCATAAAGGAGAGTTTGAAAGGAGATTTTCAATGAAAGACCTCGGTGAAGCTGCTTATATATTGGGCATCAAGATCTATAGAGATAGATCAAGACGCTTGATTGGACTTTCACAAAGCACATACCTTGATAAAGTTTTGAAGAAGTTCAAAATGGATTAGTCAAAGAAAGGGTTCTTGCCTCTGTTACAAGGGGTAAAGTTGAGTAAGACTCAAAGCCCGACCACAACAGAAGATAGAAAGAGAATCAAAGTCATTCCCTATGCCTCAGTCATAGGTTCTATAAAGTATGTCATGCTATGTACCAGACCAGTTGTGTGCCTTGCTATGTGTTTGGCAAGGGGGTACGATAGTGATCCAGGAGTGGATCACTGTATAGTGGTCAAAGTTATCCTTAGTTACCTAAGAGGACTAAGGAAGTATTTCTCAGTTATGGAGGTGATAAAGAGTTCATCGTAAAGAGTTGCATCGATGTAAGCTTTATACAAATCTAGATGACTCCGAGTCTCAGTCTGGCTACATATTGAAAGTGGGAGCAATTATCTAGAGTAGATCCATGTAGAGCATTGTAGATATAGAAAATTTGCAAAATACATACGGCTCTGAATTTAGCAGACCCGTTGACTAAACTTCTCTCACAAGCAAAACATGATCCCACCTTAGTACTTTTTGGGTGTTAATCACATAGCGATGTGAACTAGATTATTGACTCTAGTAAACCCTTTGGTTGTTGGTCACATGGTGATGTGAACTATGGGTGTTAATCACATACATATGTGAACTATTGGTGTTAAATCACAAGGTGATGTGAACTAGATTATTGACTCTAGTGCAAGTGGGAGACTGAAGGAAATATGCCTAGAGGCAATAATAAAGTTGTTATTTATATTTCCTTATATCATGATAAATGTTTATTATTCATGCTAGAATTGTATTAACCAGAAACGTAGTACATGTGTGAATACATAGACAAAACATAGTGCCCCTAGTATGCCTCTACTTGACTAGCTCGTTAATCAAAGATGGTTATGTTTCCTAACCATAGACATGTGTTGTCATTTGATGAACGGGATCACATCATTAGGAGAATGATGTGATGGGTAAGACCATCCGTTAGCTTAGCATTATGATCGTTACAGTTTCATTAATACTGCTTTCTTCATGACTTATACATGTTCCTCAGACTATGAGAATATGCTACTACCGAATACCGGAGGAACACCTTGTGTGCTATCAAACATGACAATGTAACTGGGTGATTATAAAGATGCTCTACAGGTGTCTCCGAAGGTGTTTGTTGGGTTGGCATAGATCGAGATTAGGATTTGTCACTCCGTGTATCGGAGAGATATCTCTCTGGGGCCTCTCGGTAATGCTTATCACTATGAGCCTTGCAAGCAATGTGACTAATGAGTCAGTTATGTGATGAAGCATTACGAAACGAGTAAAGAGACTTCCGGTAACGATATTGAACTAGGTATGATGATACCGATGATCGAATCTCGGGCAAAGTAACATACCGATGACAAAGGGAAAGATGTATGTTGTTATGCGGTTTGACTGATAAAGATCTTCATATAATATGTAGGAGCCAATATGAGCATCCAGGTTCCACTCTTGGTTATTAATCAGAGATGTGTCTCGATCATGTCTACATAGTTCTCGAACCCATAGGGTATGCACGCTTAACGTTCGTTGACGATTTGTATTATGAGTTATGTGTTTTTGATGGCTGAAGTTTGTTTGGAGTCCCGGATGAGAGCACGGACGTGACGAGGAGTCTCGAAATGGTCGAAACATAAAGTTTGATATATTGGAAGGCTATGTTTGGACACCGGAAAGGTTTCGGATAGGTTCGGGCATTTTTTTGGAGTACCGGGAGGTTACTGGAACCCCCCAGGGGATTAATGGGCCTTCATGAGCCTTGGTGGAAGAGAGGAGGCAGCAGCCAGGTGGAGGCGCACGCCCACCCTAGCCCAAACCTAATTGGACTAGGGGAGGGGGTGCCCCCCTTTCCTCTTTCTCATCCACCTCTTTCCCTCTCGCCCCCTCTTGGAATAGGAAGGGGACTCCAACTAGGATTGTGAGTCCTAGTTGGACTCCCCCTATAGGCGCGCCCCTCCTTGGCCGGCCTCCTCCTCCCTCCCCCTTTATATATGGGGGCAGGGGGCGACAATCTCTTAGCCGTGTGCGGTGCCCCCCTCCACAGTTTAACACATCAGTCATATTGTCATAGTGCTTAGGCAAAGCCCTGCACCGATAACATCATCAACACCATCGCCACGCCGTCGTGCTGACGGAAATCTCCCTCGTCCTCAGGATTAAGAGCTTGAGGGACATCATCATGCTGAAGGTGTGCTGAACATGGAGGTGCCGTACGTTCGGTACTTGGATCGGTTGGATCATGAAGACGTTTGACTACATCAACCACATTACTAAACGCTTCCGCTTTCGGTCTATGAGGGTACGTGGACACACTCTCCCGTCTTGTTGCTATGCATCTCCTAGATACATCTAGCATGATTGTAAGAATTTTTTTAATTACTACGTTCCCCAACATGTGCCGGACAACGACGGCCGCACTTCACCACCGCACCGGAGCTACCTCATCTACACCCTCGTCCACCGCACCGAGTGGTCCACCGACAACGTCGACCACCACAACCGACGTGCCTCATAGACACCGACTTCCACTTCATCAGGTGCACTTCACCAGTGCCGTCTCCCACCTCACCGGGGCAACTTCACCGAGCACATCATCGCACCTCCGGCCCGCGAGGCCGTTGGGGCTTCACCAATGGTCTCATCCACCGCATCATAGCGCTCTGCTCCCACTCAAGATCTGCATCGGTGCGCGGCCAGCCAACGCCAGCGCATCACCCTCAACGGCTCTGAAGTGACCCGCACTCTAGCTAGGCGAGCATGTCCAAACGTCGGCCTGAACTAGGTATCCACATATCACTCCCTTGTGCACTGTTCCGACGATGTTTGGATATCCTTTCACTGCTCTCTTAGCTTACACGCCTATGCAACTCTGACCTTCACTCTCATTTATTTTGGAGATGTCATCTGAAACAAGCAAAACCATTTTTTAGCAAAGCATGACAGCGCTACGGGATGTGGTACACATCCTGCACACCGGTATAATCTTGTAAGTACCTGTCCTCTGGTACAACAGCAAGGTCGATTCCTCTTATTTGATCAACCATTCGTCATGTCAAAAATGCAGAGGGGGATGCAAGGAGCACAAGGCCTGCACATCCAAGCAAGTGGTAACATGGACTTGTACATGGAACATCCCAAGCACAGGCAGAGTTGCAGTGAGCCTGTACAACGAGCTAGCGCATGTAACACCCACGATGTGGCTATATCTCCCACGTGTCGAAGCACGACTTAGAGGCATAACAATAGTGGAATATTTAATATAGCTCCCTAACAATATTGAGAGACTTTTATATGTTGCAAGTGTGTTTATGGGTGATTCCGAATTAGTGGAATATTTAATATAGCTCCCTAACAATATTGAGAGACTTTTATATGTTGTAAAGAGAAATCACCATGTGCATTTCCCTCGATTTAAATGGATCAAAGATCCATGCAATTTATTTAGCTGGGTTTTTAAAAGGATTGCATGATGACATGATGCAATGTAAAAGATGCAATGAGATGAGATGCATGAACAAAATGCAAAACAAAAGACAAAAAAACCCAACCACGAAGGAAATATCATATCGCATCTTCGGAAAAGGCAAGAGTTGGAGTTACGAATATGGAAAGTTGTATCCGGGGCGTTACAGCATAAGTCCCTGCATTTCATTTAATTCGTAATGGCCCACGTGTATGATTTGTGTGCAGTGGCTGATCCAGGAATTCAAGTTACCAGGAGCGGAAATTTAACTTAAAGGATACGAAGGCACTTGCACTCCAGAAATTAACATAACTTGAGAAATGTGTAGCTACATGCACTTTGAAAACCAGCTTATGATCCAAAGTAGTTCCATATTATAAAACACTAAATGGTGTAAGCACCAAAAAACACAAAATGCAACATGGTGTACAAGGACTACTAACATGGTATGTATCTGCTTTAATTATTCGTTCTCTAGCTGAAAATATCGAAGTGTAATTGCACCTATAACCAGTGCGCAAACTGCATATCAATATATCTATCCTGCACAAGTATGCCAACAGTTTCAAATAACAGATTAGAAAACTATTTATGCTACATTGTCATGATACAGGGACTTTCTGGTAGATGGCCTCGACATTTCCTAAAGCCATGAAAATGTACTATAATTTACTTGTCATCAATGCCTACAAATCTCTATATCTCTGTCAACATAGAAGATCATCATTAGACACTAAATCCTTCAATGGGAGCTTGTGAAATGCTTGCATTAGATCCCTCATTAGAAACTATATGTTCATCACCAAGAGCATGTAAAATGTTTGCATCAAATCCTTCATTAGCAGTCTATTCATTAGACACTTCAGGCTCAAGAACAACATGAGCTTGTATGTTTGCACCGGAAACTTGATTAGATACATCAGGTTCAGTCAGTTCAGTATTGATTGGGGAGTTATAAAATAAGCAGAAATTGGTTTCATTTTCTCATAGATTCCCTACATACAAGCAGTTTTACAACACCGTCAGGTTTAACTATTGGCCAGAAATTGAACAGTTCAATTCGATATAATCAGGGATGTGATATACCTGCTCGTTGCGCACACTGCTCTTGCAAGCTGCAACTGTCCATTTGCGCAAGCTCGATGCCATGCCCGTGCTAACGCCGTTGCCTCCCATGTAGGCTACACCCAGGGTTGGATCTTCATCTTCTTATCCTTCCATTTTCTTGAAGCCCGGTGACCGGCGTCCAACGAGGGAGCGAGGAAGTGATGTGTCGGTCTATCCAGCGGTGGCTACGTTAGGAGCAAACCAGACTAGAGGCTGGAGCGAACGAATTGGGATTTTTTTCTGCTGTCAATCAATATGGGAGGCGCTCGTTTGGGCCCCGAGCCTGCTATAGGGCCTGCCTTGCACTTTCATTATTGGCCCATCCAAATTGAAATGTTTTTTTTCATTTTTTACATTGCATGCTCGTGCGTTGAGACGAACAAAATTATCCTGAGCCACCATGGACGACTCAAACTAGGTGCACACTTTCCATCCACCCGAGGCGGCCGCCCATACCAGCCCATACGATGGCGTCGCCCCTTTTTGCGTGGGTGATTGGGCAGTGGAAAATCTAGCACGAAATTGAAGGGTAGGCTCAGAACATCAAGTTTATAGGTCTAATTAGCAAATGCATTGCAATTTACATGTTAAACACCTTAGTAAAATTGTAAACTAATATGTTTAATTGAAATAGGATATTTGGAGGGTAGGCTTCACCTTATTGAAGCCCCATAATGGAATCGCCACTGATTAGGGTAGTGAAAAATATTTCAGTGGTGCTTTTGATTTACCCATGGAATGGTTGAATTGCTTGTTTCTATGAACTGAGTTCGCCAATAATATGAAGGATGCCAGTCTTTTCATCCTATTATAGATTGCTTAGATCTTGATATGCCAAATGTAATTGCATGAAATATACAGTAAAAGCCAGTGTGATGTGTGTGGCTACAACTAGTCTGACAAGCCATCCTCATATAACATATTAAGTACGAACTAGTGCAGGACACTGCTAATGCAACACTACGATCGGAGACCCTTTGACAAACTGTGTGCGATGCATTAATCGCAAACGGTGGTGTAAAAAACAGTCCAAAAGGAGCAAAATATTTGCGATGACGGATGCATCAAACATGGTTCAAATTTTAGTTTCGTGTGTGATATAGGGCATACGGTTCAGTGCAATTAACTGTTTGCGATGAGGAGCAACAAAAGAAACGGGCAGCCGGATGAAGTTGTGTGCGATAAACAGCATACGGCTCACTAGGATGAACTATTTGTGATTAGGCAACACAAAAAACGGTCAGCCAGAACAAGGTGTGTGCGATATACGGCATGCGGTTCACTCGGATGAACTATTTGTGTTGACACAAGAGAACATAAACGGTTCAATATAACAAGATGTGTGTGATACATGGCAAACAGGTCTGTAATCAGAAATGTGTGTGAAGACCAATAATGACACAGATGATTGCTGCTAATAAAACGTGTGTTTGTGCGATGGCATTGCATACAAAA
>NW_025232111.1:8801-10247 GCF_018294505.1 Triticum aestivum | reverse complement strand
GCAGAATACTCAGGTTAAACTTGACGAGCCTAGCATATACAGATATGGCCTCGGAACACTGAGACCGAAAGGTCGAGCATGAATCATATAGTAGATATGATCAACATAGTGATGTTCACCATTGAAAACTACTCCATCTCACGTGATGATCGGACATGGTTTAGTTGATTTGGATAACGTGATCACTTAGATGATTATAGGGATGTCTATCTAAGTGGGAGTTCTTAAGTAATATGATTAATTGAACTTTAATTTATCATGAACTTAGTACCTGATAGTATTTTTGCTTGTCTATGTTATTGTAGATAGATGGCCCATGTTGTTGTTCCGTTGAATTTTAATGCGTTCCTTGAGAAAGCTAAGTTGAAAGATGATGGTAGCAATTACACGGACTGGGTCCATAACTTGAGGATTATCCTCATTGCTGCACAGAACAATTACGTCCTGGAAGCACCGCTGGGTGCCAGGCCTGCTGCAGATGCAATTGACGATGTTAAGAACGTCTGGCAGAGCAAAGCTAATGACTACTCGATAGTTCAGTGTGCCATGCTTTACAGCTTAGAACATGGACTTCAACGACGTTTTGGACCACATGGAGCATATGAGATGTTCCAGGAGTTGAAGTTAATATTTCAAGCAAATGCTCGGATTGAGAGATATGAAGTCTCCAATAAGTTCTATAGCTGCAAGATGGAGGAGAATAGTTTTGTCACTGAACATATACTCAAAATGTCTAGGTATAATAATCACTTGATTCAACTGGGAGTTAATCTTCCTAATGATAGTGTCATTGACAGAATTCTTCAATCACTGCCACCAAGCTACAAGAGCTTCATGATGAACTATAATATGCAAGGGATGAACAAGACTATTCCCGAGCTCTTCGCAATGCTAAAAGCTGCGGAGGTAGAAATCAAAAAGGAGCATCAAGTGTTGATGGTCAACAAGACCACCGGTTTCAAAAAGGATAAAGGGAAGAAGAAGGGGAACTTCAAGAAGAACAACAAGCAAGTTGCTGCTCCGAAGAAGAAACCCAAGTCTGGACCTAAGCCTGATACTGAGTGCTCCTACTACAAAGGGACTGGTCACTGGAAGCGGAACTGCCCCAAGTATTTGGCGGATAAGAAGGATGGCAAGGTGAACAAAGGTATATGTGATATACATGTTATTTATGTGTACCTTACTAATGCTCGCAGTAGCACCTGGGTATTTGATACTGGTTCTGTTGCTAATATTTGCAACTCGAAACAGGGACTACAGATTAAGCGAAGATTGGCTAAGGACGAGGTGATGATGCGCCTGGGAAATGGTTCCAAAGTCGATGTGATCGCGGTCGGCACGCTACCTCTACATCTACCTTCGGGATTAGTTTTAGACTTGAATAATTGTTATTTGGTGCCAGCGTTAAGCATGAACATTATATCTGGGTCTTGTTTGATGCGAGAC
>NW_025232111.1:2668-4944 GCF_018294505.1 Triticum aestivum | reverse complement strand
AGGAACACTTTGTGTGCTACCAAACGTCACAACATAACTGGCTGATTATAAAGGAGCTCTATAGGTGTCTCCAAAGGTACTTGTTGAGTTGGCGTATTTTGAGATTAGGATTTGTCACTCCGATTGTCGGAGAGGTATCTCTGGGCCCACTCGGTAATGCACATCACTATAAGCCTTGCAAGCAATGTGACTAATGAGTTAGTTGTGGGATGATGCATTACATAATGAGTAAAGAGACATGTCGGTAACGCGATTGAACTAGGTATTGAGATACCGACGATCGAATCTCAGGCAAGTAACATACCGATGACAAATGGAACAACGTAGGTAGTTATGCAGTTTGACCAATAAAGATCTTCGTAGAATATGTGGGAACCAATATGAGCATCTAGGTTCCGCTATTGGTCATTGACTGGAAATGAGTCTCGGTCATGTCTACATAGTTCTCGAACCCGTAGGGTCCGCACGCTTAAAGTTTGGTGACGATCGGTATTATGAGTTTTTGTGTTTTGATGTACCGAAGGTATTTCGGAGTCCCGGATATGATCACGGACATGACGAGGAGTTTCGAAATGGTCGAGACGTAAAGATCGATATATTGGATGACTATGTTCGGACACCGGAATGGTTTCGGAAGGTTTCGGACATATACCGGTGTACCGTGGGGTTACCGGAACCACCTCGGGGGGTTTATTGGGACTCATGGGCCCTAGTGGAGAAGAGGAGGGGCGGCCAGTGCAGGCTGCGCCCCCTCCCCCTCTAGTCCGAATTGGACAAGGAGGGGGGCGGTGCCCCCCTTCTTTCCTTCTCCTCTCTCTCCCTTCCTTCCCCTCTCTTACTCCAACAAGGAAAGGAGGAGTCCTACTCCCGGTGGGAGTAGGACTCCCCCCTTGGTGCGTCCTCCTCCTGGCCAGCCGCCTCCCCCCTTGCTCCTTTATATACGGGGTCAGGGGGCACCTCTATACACAACAATTGATCATTGATCTCTTAGCCGTGTGCGGTGCCCCCCTCCACCATATTCCACCTCGGTAATATCATAGCGGTGCTTAGGCGAAGCCCTCCGTCGGTAGCATCATCAACACCATCATCACACCGTCGTGCTGACGGAACTCTCCCGCAAAGCTCTGCTGGATCGGAGTTCGTGGGACGTCATTGAGCTGAACGTGTGCTGAACTCGGAGGTGCCGTACGTTCGGTACTTGATCGGTCGGATCGTGAAGACGTACGACTACATCAACCGTGTTGTGCTAACGCTTCCGCTTTCGGTCTACGAGGGTACGTGGACTACACTCTCCCCTCTCATTGCTATGAATCACCATGATCTTGCATGTGCATAGGAATTTTTTTGAAATTACTACGTTCCCCAACAATAACAAAGAGTCTCTTATGTCCCCAACACACCCAATACAATGGTAAATTGTAAAGGTGCACTAGTTCGGCGAAGAGATGCTGATACAAGTGCAGTATGGATGGTAGATATGAGTATTTGTAATCTGAAAATATAAAAACACCAAGGTGAAAAGTGGTAAAAGTGAGCATAAACGATATTGCAATGATAGGAAATAAGGCCTAGGGTTCATACTTTCACTAGTGCAAGTTCTCTCAACAATAATAACATAATTGGATCATATAACTATCCCTCAACATGCAACAAAGAGTCACTCCAAAGTCACTAATAGCGGAGAACAAACGAAGAGATTATTGTAGGGTACGAAACCACCTCAAAGTTATCCTTTCTGATCGATCTATTGAAGAGTTCGTACTAGAATAACACCTTAAGACACAAATCAACCAAAACCCTAGTGTCACCTAGATACTCCAATATCACCTCAAGTATCCGTGGGTATGATTGTACGATATGCATCACACAATCTCAGATTCATCTATTCAACCAACACATAGAACTTCAAAGAGTGTCCCAAAGTTTCTACCGGAGAGTCAAGACAAAAACGTGTGCCAACCCCTATGCATAAGTTCACGAGGTCACGGAACCCGCAAGTTGATCACGAAAACATACATCAAATAGAATATCCCATTGTCACCACAGATAAGCACATGCAAGACATACATCAAGTGTTCTCAAATTCTTAAAGACTCAATCCGATAAGATAACTTCAAAGGGAAAACTCAATCGATTACAAGAGAGTAGAGGGGGATAAACATCATAAGATCGAACTATAATAGCAAAGATCGCGATACATCAAGATCGTGCCAAATCAAGAACACGAGAGAGAGAGAGAGATCAAACACATAGCTACTGGTACATACCCTCAGCCT
>NW_025232111.1:0-2002 GCF_018294505.1 Triticum aestivum | reverse complement strand
TCAACACGAGGAGTAGGGATTGCCATGCAACAGATGCACTAGAGCTATAAATGTATGAAAGCTCAACAAAGGAAACTAAGTGAGTGTGCATCCAACTTGCTTGCTCACGAAGACCTAGGGCATTTTGAGGAAGCCCATCATTGGAATATACAAGCCAGGTTCTATAATGAAAAATTCCCACTAGTATATGAAACTGACAACATAGTAGACTCTCTATCATGAAGATCATGGTGCTACTTTAAAGCACAAGTGTGAAAAAAGGATAGTAACATTGTCCATTCTCTCTTTTTCTCTCATTTTTTTTATTTTGGTGGGCTTCTTTGGCCTCTTTTTTTGTTTGGGCTTCTTTGGTCTCTTCTATTTTCCATAAAGTCCGGAGTCTCATCCCGACTTGTGGGGGAATCATAGTCTCCATCATCCTTTCCTCACTTGGGACAATGCTCTAATAATGAAGATCATCACACTTTTATTTACTTACAACTCAATACTTAGAAAAAATATGACTCTATGTGAATGCCTCCGGCAGTGTACTGGGATATGCAATGAATCAAGAGTGACATGTATGAAAGAATTTTTAAGGTGGCCTTGCCACAAATACGATGTCAACTACATGATCACGCAAAAGCAATATGATAATGATGGAGCGTGTCATAATAAACGGAACGGTGGAAAGTTGCATGGCAATATATCTTGGAATGGCTATGGAAATGCCATAATAGGTAGGTATGGTGGCTGTTTAGAGGAAGGTAAATGGTGGGTGTATGATACCGGCGAAAGTTGCGAGCATAAGAGAGGCTAGCAATTGTGGAAGGGTGAGAGTGTGTATAATCCATGGACTCACATTAGTCATAAAGAACTCATATACTTATTGCAAAAGTTTATTAGCCCTCAAAGCAAAGTACTACTATGCATGCTCCTAGGGGAAGGGTTGGTAGGACTTAACCATCGGGCGATCCCGACCTCCACACATAAGGAAGGTAATCAAAAGAGCACCCCATGCAACAAATTTGTTACACAACTTTTACCATACGTGCATGCTACGGGACTTGCCAACTCTAACACAAGTATTTCTCAATTTCATAATTACCCAACTAGCATGACTCTAATATTACCACCTTTATATCTCAAAACAATTATCAAGTATCAAATTTCTCATAGTATTCAATGCACTTTATATGAAAGTTTTTGTTATATCCTTCTTTGATGCCCATCATATTAGGACTAATTTTATAACCAAAGCAAATTACCATGCTGTTTAAGACTCTCAAAATAATATAAGTGAAGCACTAAGATTTCATCAATTTCTTCAAAATAAAACCACCGCCATGCTCCAAAAAGATATAAGTGAAGCACTAGAGCAAATGACAAACTACTCCGAACGATATAAGTGAAGATCAATGAGTAGTCGAATAATTATGCAACTATGTGAAGACTCTCTAAGAGTTTCAGATCTTGGGATATTATTCAAAAATAAAGCAAAACAAAATAAAAAAAATGACGCTCCAAGCAAAACACATATCATGTGGTGAATAAAAATATAGCTCTAAGTAAAGTTACCGATGACCGAAGACGAAAGAGGGGCTGCCATCCGGGGCATCCCCAATCTTAGGCTCTTGGTTGTCCTTGAATATTACCTTGGGGTGCCTTGGGCATCCACAAGCTTAGGCTCTTGCCACTCCTTATTCCATAGTCCATCGAATCTTTACCCAAAACTTGAAAACTTCACAACACAAAACTCAACAGAAAACTCGTAAGCTCCGTTAGTATAAGAAAATAAGTCACCACTTAGGTACTGTTGTGAACTCATTCTAAATTCATATTCATGTAATATCTACTGTATTCCAACTTCTCTATGGTTCATACCCTCCGATATTACTCATAGATTCATCAAAATAAGCAAACAACACATAGAAAACCGAATCTGTCAAAAACAGAACAGTCTGTAGTAATCTGTATCATTCGAATACTTCTGTAACTCCAAAAATTATGAAATAAATTGGTG
>NW_025232110.1:0-10249 GCF_018294505.1 Triticum aestivum | reverse complement strand
ATGGTAGTAGCTGATTCTTAAATCACACATACAGATCTCAGTGCTTAAGGTCGGCTTCAATGAAACAACCCACCATGTACTCCTACATGGCCTCTCATCGATACCTTTACCAAATCGTGTTCACCACACCACTCTCCTTACCGACATAACATTTCACTCCAGCCCATCACCCAGATGAACCAGACCTGACACGACTCTAAGCATAGCAGGCATAGCAAGGTAGGAACAACACATACATAGGGCTCAATCAACTCCTACACATGCTAGTGGGTTTCATCTAGTTACTGTGGCAATGACAGGTCATGCAGAGGAAATGGGTTCAACTACCGTAGCACACAGCAGTTTGAATCGCGTTGTCTTAATGCAGTAAAAGAGAGCAGGGGCGAGAACATGGGATTGTATCGATATGATCAAATGGTTGGTTGCTTGCCTGATGGTTCGATGCACTGATATGGTTCTTCGTTAGGGTAATCACGGTACTCCTCGGGGACAGAACCTGTCGCAAAGGACATCGATACACAAGCATCACCAAACAATGTGCAACAATATGATGCATGCATGAAACATGGCAATATGAGTGTGTTGGGCTAATGCAACTAAAACCAGAGGGGTTTGAACAAATTTGAATCAAAGATTCAAATTTCAAATTCAAACATGGCCTCTTTAAGTGCATTTCCTTGTTCTGCTTAAAACATCAATTTAACTTGTTTGATCATGCATGAAAATAGTACAGATGGATAGATTGGATTTTTCTGATCATTTTTCATATATAATTTGTCCAATTTGGAGTTACAGAATAAAAGTTATGAATTTTTGAAGTTTAAATAATATTCTGGAATTTCCTGATTTAATTTAAATCCAGAATATAATTATTGCGCCAGCATGACGTCAGCATGACGTCAGTGGTCAACTGCGGCTGGCTGAAGTCAAACCTGACGTGTGGGGGCCACACGTCAGTGACAGGGGGGGTTTAACAGGTTTAATTTAATCCTAATTAGGGATTAGAGGCGCTGGGGCCCACTGTCAGTGTCAGGGGGGTTGACTAACAGTAGTTAGCGCTAACCTAACCACCTGGCCGACAGGGCCCACGCGTCAGTGACCCTGGTGGGTCAAACCCCAGGTCGGACAAGTCAAACTCCACCGGCGACATGACGCCGGCGAGGTCCGAGACGGCGGCGAGAGTGCTTTTTGCCATTCCGGCAACCAAATGGACGGTGGAAGGCATCTACGTGTTGCTGAGGTTGAGCCGCGACTATTGGTGGTGGTGGTTGGGCTCGGGGTGGCCGGAGTTGACGACGGCGAGCTCGGCTGCGGCGGCCGGAGTTCGGGTGCGGTCGGAAACGGCGTTGCAGGGCGTTAGGGGAGGTGTTGGTGCGTGCTACGTGCTCCTAGTGAGGTGTGGAGCACGATGGTGTGCTCGGTTGGGCGCTACGGCGACCGTGGCCACGACGGCGACATCGTCGGCGGCGTGGAGCTTTCGGCCGAGGTGGGGCTAGGGCCTAGAGGTCGGGAGAGACCAGGGGAGAAGGGGGAAACGACTCGGGGGCTCACAGCGGTTGCAGTGGGCGTCGAAGCGGGCTCGGGGATGCGCCGGAGACGACGAATTTGACGGCGACGGTGGTCGGAGCCCGAAGAGGGGAACGGCGACGTGGCGGCGATGCAGGGCTTCCGGAGACCCGTGGAGCGGTGGGGAGGAAGAGGGAGTCGAGGCGGAGCTCCTGAGCTAGTCGGGGGAGCGAGAGGTGGTCGGAGACGGCGGCTATGGCGAACGGCGGCGACGGTGGTGTTCGGCCGTGAGAGAGAGAGAGGGAGCAGCACGGGAGAGAGAGAGAGATAAGGCCAGGGGATCGGGGTGGCACCGAGAAGAAGCGCCGCGGCGTCGCGCTGGCGAGGGAGGCAGGCAGACGGGCTGGTGGCGTGGCGCTCCGGTCGTGCGCGCGCGCCGGCCACACGCCTGGCCGACTAGCGCCAGGAGGACGACGGCGGTGGTGGGCTGGGCTGGCTTGCTGGGCCGGCCAGCTGGCTGGGCCGCACAGGGAGGAGCCCAGGTAAGTTTTCCTCCTGTCATTTCCTTTTCTGTTTTTAATTTCTGACATTTGTTTTGATTTAAATAATATATTAAATCATTTATTTAACTTATGCCAATTTTTGCAGGAGCTATTTATATTATTCCAGAGCTCTTTTATAATTGGCATAATATTTGGGCATATATTAATATATATAATTAATATATTTCCAATGCAAATATTTATGCTTTAATTCCAAATGCCCAAAATAAATGTCCATGAGCCACTAAAATATTGGTTTGATTTTTATCTCTGTCCAATATTTTCAGAGAGCAACATGAGCATTTTCTTGGACCCTTTTGGAGAAATTTTTATTTGGGTCATTTTCAGAATGGTTCTGAGGGTTTCACAGATCCCCATTTCAAGTTTCTGATGAAAGAGTAAACATGATGCAACACTCTAATGCATGACTAGCTAGGATGTGACAACTCACCCCCACTCAAAAGAATCTCGTCCCGAGATTTGGGTTCCTCCGGGAAGAGGGCGGGATGCTCGAGTCGAAGACGATCCTCCCTTTCCCAAGTTGCTTCATCCTCAGAATGATGAGACCACTGAACTTTGAGGAACTTGATATTCTGGCGTCGGGTGGTACGTTCGGCTTGATCGAGGATACGAATGGGGTACTCTCGATATGTAAGATCATCTTGGAGATCAAGCGTTTCGTGGTCCACTTCACGGATAGGATCCGAGAAGCAACGCCTGAGTTGAGAAACGTGGAAGACATCGTGAACTCTGGAGAGGTGCGGAGGTAGTTCCAACTGGTAGGCAACTTCTCCTCGTTTGGCAAGAATGCGAAAAGGTCCAATGTAACGAGGAGCCAATTTGCCTTTGATACCGAAACGATGGGTTCCCTTCAGAGGGGTGACCCGAAGATAAGCCTTCTCGTCAACCTCGAAAGTCATAGCCTTATGTTTTCGGTCATATTGACTCTTTTGACGAGATTGGGCTGTTTTCAACTTTTCACGAACGATACGAACTTGTTCTTCTGCTTCCTGAATCATATCCGGGCCAAAGAATTGTCTTTCCCCGGTCTCTGACCAGTTAAGGGGTGTTCGACATCGTCGTCCATAGAGAACTTCAAAAGGGGCTTTACCCAAGCTAGATTGATAGCTGTTGTTGTAAGCGAATTCGGCAAATGGAAGGCACTTCTCCCAGTCCATTCCGAAAGAGATAATGGAGGCTCGAAGCATGTCTTCTAGAATCTGATTGACGCGTTCCACTTGACCACTCGACTGAGGGTGGAAAGCGGTGCTAAAGGAGAGACGGGTTCCCATAGCATTTTGGAAACTTTCCCAAATCAAGAGGTGAAAAGACTTCCTCGATCCGAGTTAATTTCCAAAGGAACACCATGGAGAGACACTATTCGGGAGATGTACAAATCTGCCAGCTGACTAGCGGTTATACTCTCACGAACAGGTAAGAAATGAGCTACTTTGGAAAGACGATCGACCACGATGAAGATAGCATTATTCCCTCTCTTGGTCCTGGGAAAACCGGTAATGAAATCCATACCAATTTTATCCCATTTCCATTCAGGAATAGCTAAGGGTTGAAGGGTGCCAGCAGGCCGTTGATGCTCTGCTTTTACACGTCGACAGACGTCGCAATTTGCAATATACTGAGCAATTTCTCTCTTCATCCTAGTCCACCAGAACCTCTGGCGTAGGTCCTGATACATTTTAGTACTACCGGGATGAATGGTGAGAGGAGATTCATGAGCTTCCTTAAGGATCAATCGCCTCAGGTTGCGCACTTTGGGAACCACTAGTCGATCCCCGAAGTATACGACCCCTTGATCATTAATGGAGAAGCAATTCGTAATTCCTTTCTGAATGTTTCTCTTGATGCGGGAGATTCCCGGATCTACCTTCTGTGCTTTGATAATTTGATCCGTAAGGGTAGGTTTTGCCACCAAGGTGGAAAGAAAACCTTGAGGTATAATGTGAAGGTTAAGCTTCCGAAATTCCTCATGGAGAAGCGGTTGACTTTGTTGTAACATCAGGTTGTTACAATAAGATTTACGACTTAGCGCATCAGCCATGACGTTGGCTTTCCCTGGGGTGTAGGTTATTCCTAAGTCGAAGTCTGTGATCAATTCAACCCAACGTCTCTGCCTGAGATTCAAATCCGGTTGGGTGAAGATGTACTTCAGACTTTGGTGATCAGTGAATATTTCGCAACGATTACCGAGGAGGTAATGTCGCCAGGTCTTAAGTGCATAGACTACGGCTGCAAGTTCTAGATCATGAGTAGGATAATTCTCCTCATGTGGGTGCAATTGCCGTGAAGCGTAGGCAATTACGTGTCGATCTTGCATAAGAATGCAACCTAGTCCTTGTCGCGAGGCGTCGCAGTAGATAACAAAGTCCTTGGAGAAGTCTGGCGGTACCAGTACGGGAGCAGAGGTCAGGCGTCTTTTCAGTTCCTGAAAGCTGTGCTCACATTGTGGAGTCCATTCGAACTTCTTATCTTTCTTGAGGAGTTCGGTTAGAGGTTTAGCAACCTTGGAGAAGTTCTCGACAAAGCAACGACAATAGCTCGCTAAGCCCAGAAAACTCCGAACTTGCTTGACCGATTCAGGTGGAGTCCAATTAAGGACGGCTTGAACTCGCTCAGGGTTAACAGCAATACCTTTACCAGATATTACATGACCCAGATAGGTCACTTCTGACAACCAAAATTCACATTTAGAAAATTTGGCATAAAGGCGATGCTCTCGAAGTTTCTTCAACACTAGCCTTAGATGTTCGGCATGTTCTTCCTCGTTCTTGGAGTAGATGAGTATATCATCGAGGTAAACCACGACGAATTTATCCAAATACTCCATGAAGATTGAGTTCATTAACCGAGAAAAGGTGGCTGGAGCGTTGGTTAAACCGAAGGACATGACGGTGTACTCGTATTGGCCATAACGAGTAACAAAGGCCGTTTTAGGAATGTCCCCGTTTCTGATTTTGATTTGATGGTAGCCCAACCTCAAATCCATCTTGGAGAAGACTGAGGATCCAGCGAGCTGATCATACAGGTCGTTGATCCTGGGAAGCGGATATTTGTTCTTGATTGTGACCAAATTGACAGGTCGGTAATCTACAACCATCCGGTCCGTACCATCCTTCTTCTTGACGAAGAGGACGGGGCAAGCCCACGGAGATGAGCTAGGTCGGATGAAACCCTTTTTCAAGGACTCATTGAGTTGTTTCTTAAGCTCGGCTAGTTCTAGGGGTGCCATCTTATAGGGTCTTCTAGCAATCGGCACGGTTCCTGGGATGAGGTCTATTACGAACTCAACATCCCTGTCAGGTGGAACACCTGGCAATTCTTCTAGGAAGACATCCGGGAAGTCACGGACTACCGGCACGTCCTCAAGGTCTGGCAAAGGGCTGGCGTTAAGAGAATATAATTGTCGCTTGGCTATTCGGGTCAAGACATTGACTATCTTCCCCGAAGGATGGGTGAGTTGAACAGTCCTAGAGAAGCAATCAATTTGGGCATGATGAGCTGACATCCAGTCCATACCCAGAATGATATTAATATCTGAAGATTTAAGGGCTATCAAAGACGCGAGGAAAACAAGTCTGTCGACTTGGATTTCATTTCCATGGCTTACTCTAGAAGTCTGCCACTTGGATCCCGGAGTTTGAATTACCATAGAGGTTGGCATATCACCGAATGCAACGTTATGCAAGCGAGCATAGTTTTCAGATATAAAAGAATGAGAGGCTCCTGTATCGAAAAGAACAGATGCCGGGTGGCAATTAACAAGAAGTGTACCGAGAACGACGTTGGGATCCTCTTGAGCTTCTTCGGCAGAGATACAGTTGACATGGCCACGTGAAGCGGTGACCGGCTTGGCGTGGAATACTTTTCCTGTCGGCTTGCCACGGCCAACAGCTTTAGCAGACTGGTTGGGGTTGGTCTGGGGACACTCACACATATAGTGACCAGATTCCCCGCACTTGAAACAAGTCACGGAACTGGTACGTGGAGGAGCATTGTTGGTTGGACCCCCATAGGGCTTGGCCGGTGCAGACTGTTGAACAGGGCGAGGCGCCTGGAAGGATGGCCTCGGTGTGAACCTGGGTGGCAGGGCGGTGTTGGGTACCCACACGCGGCGCTTTTGAGGACCAGCACCGGATGAGGAACCCATGTCACGGCCATGCTTGCGTGTTGCGTCATAGTCAGTCTGACCAGTTTCAGCACTGATGGCTTTGTTGACAAGTTTCTGAAAAGATGTGCACTCATGCAGACGGAGGTCACGGCAAAGCTCAGGACTAAGGCCCTTACGGAACCTTGCTTGCTTCTTGGCGTCAGTAGAAACTTCCTCGGTTGCATATCGGGCGAGATTACCAAACTCCCTGCTGTAAACATCCACAGAAAGTCGGCCTTGGGTGAAACTGCAAAATTCCTCACGTTTACGGTCCATGAGACCCTCCGGAATGTGATGTTCACGGAAAGCCTCGCTGAATTCAGCCCAAGTAGTGACATGGCCCGCTGGGCGCATAGCTCCATAATTCTCCCACCATAGACTGGCGGGGCCTTCAAGATGATATGCAGCAAAGGTGACCTTGTCAGCCTCCGCTACCAGCGCGGAACGCAGTTTGTGAGCGATACTGCGAAGCCAGTGATCAGCGTCGAGAGGCTCGACGGAGTGGTGGAACGTGGGTGGATGCAATTTGATAAAATCACTGAGTGACACCACGTTAGTCCTCTGATGGTGTGCTGTGTTCTGTTCAATACGCTCTAACAAACGGTTGGTCTCCCGCTTGTTTCTCTCAGCTTCCATCATAACCTCGGCTAGTGAAGGAGGATGAGGCAGATTTGCATCCCTGGCTTCACTGCCTTCGGCCTGCTCTTGAGAAGCAGGGTTAGCGCGCGTGTTGACCATCCTAGGTAAACAAGACAATGATTTAGTCAGAATGATAAAATTCCGACATAGGATACAGAATGTAAGGAATAACTCGAAATGCAAGATGATCATCCGTATGACATGGTAAAAACAGAAACTGCTTCTTTATTCCATCGTCATACACACCATACAGGGTTTAGTACAAGACCAAACAAAGTACTATTACGGTGAAAGAGGATTACATCTCATCGGAGGCATTCCAAGCTCCTATACATTATTTTTCTACTCCTCCGGAAAGAGTACAAACTAGGTCATATCCCACGAGTCACGCGGGACGATAGACGACACAGCTAGTGCGAACTAGAGATACTACCACTAACTCAGACCGATCCGTAGTAGTCCTCGTAGAAGTCACCTCCATAGCCTGGAAGCTCAACATGATCATCCGGAAACAGACGATCTCGCGGAGCTTGTGGACCATAGGGGCTAGGATGAGGTCTTGGACCAACAGACGGTGGCCTGCGGGGACCGCGAGGTGGGGTGATGCCTCCTACATCACGCCAAACCATCACGTCTGGCAGAGCAGATCTCACAGGATAGAGATCGCGCATATCTGAATATCCAGCTTGCACCGCCGGTGCGAACCGAGTCAAAGTAGCCCAGTGGTCAGCACGGGTATTGAAGAGCTCTAACCTTAAGGCCCGATTTTCACGGTCCTTATCCTCGAGCATCTCAGCAGTGGTGCGAGTCCGTGAATCCTCCTGAGTGGAGTCAGCATAGATAGCCTGGAGATATCCTTGTGCTCCCGGAAGTGATCCTGGCATATACCGGAAATCAGAGTCCCGAAATAAACCAGATCTGACTCGCATAATGGTCATCATAGAGTAGGCGGCGTCCTGCACAGCCATCTCAATGGTAACCCCGAGTCCATAGGAACAGTGAAGAGGCTCGGTGGATCCAGGATAAGATGGAAATATCCTGACAGTGCAGAGATACTGGCTTTGATTGAAGTCCCGGAATTGCTCTTCGACCGTGTACTCAGGATACCAGCGGTATCCAGCCTCAGTCATTACCCTGACCAACTTAGCAGTATGGCCGGGTACATCTAGGCATCGAGTCAGGCGAACCACTTGATTGAGGTCGCGAGTGGCCATCTGAAAGCACAATCATAATGCAAAGGCATTAGAATTTCTAGCAAAATTTCGGCAGCATAACAGCTGTAAATGCTCAAAAAGGATTTTGAGACATTTGACAAAGGATTTCGTACACACTCAACATCACCATATCAAAGTTCTGAAACCATTCTAAAACATAATGTGGTAGTAGAACTGAACTAGGCTTGTATCCATCAAACTTATAAGGTACTACTGATTAGTAACTCGTGATCCTGATAGAGAGAACAGATCCTAATTCCTTAACCCCCGATGGAAGAATGGACTGACTCAGATCAGAATGTCATAAGATAGAGGAGTAAAAAGAGCCTTACGTTCCATCCCACAAACAATTCCCCTACATATAACTAAAGAATTTCTAGACTCAACATCGACCAGTTTGGCTTGGAGAACCTACAGGCAGTCCGGCTCTGATGCCAACACTGTCAGGACCCCGACTCGATGTCACATCAATCTAGCTGGTAACACCTCATATCACTTTGCGGCCTCACGCACGGTATCCCCACGGGTGTCGTCTTACCTTTTCCCGGGACCGTTTGCGCCTTTTGGCTCACGTATATGATAGTGTCGCTAGCATCCATATGATAAAGAGCCCGGGCTGACATGACTAGTCGTAAACCCAAAGTGGCACAGACTTACAGGGACAGGCATCCATGACCCAGCTTCGAACGTGTCGGTCATCAGCAAGTGGGTCCGGGCTGTAGCACTGGGCTAGCAGGACTCCGGTAAACCGGGCTGTAGCGGGCTAACAGGACTCCGGTACTCAAAGCGTGACATTTCCCCGAAGGGACAGACACAGGAACGAAGAAGGACACATGCCGGCCAGCCTAAGTGTTCCAGAGCAGTAGCAAGCTACCATGGCTCAGCGGTAACACTAGGAGACATTTCCCGGTAAGAGAGGCTACTAAAGATAAACAACTAGATAGTCAGATCCCACACATACCAAGCCTTTCAATCATACACACAATATGCTCGATATGTGCAAATACAACGAAGCATCACAACATGACTCTATGACACAAGTACTTTATTTAAGGCTCAGGAAGCCATACATAACATTCACAAAGGTACGGGTCTCACGACCCAACATACAAGTCATACAGTCATACAAGCTAGCAGCGGAAGTACATTGTCTGGGTACAGACAACTAGTAAAATAAAAGAGGCTTGGAAAGCCTAGCTATACTACGTGGTCCATCACAAGCTCAGGGTCACCACCTGGGTCTTTAGCCTACTCGTTGATGTCAACGTCTACATAGAACCCATCAGAAGGGGTTGCAGCGTCTTCTGTAAAATGTAGATTATAGCAACATGAGTACAAAGGTACTCAGCAAGACTTACATCAGATCCTACATACATGCATAGTATCAAGAAGGGTTGGTGGAGTTATTGCAGCAAGCCAGCTTTGACTCTTGGCTAGACTATCCCACGATACTCCAACTTGAAATGTTTTGCGCACACGAGTCCACTACTCACCACTTCAATACACTACCGAGGATCCACCTCCGTCTTCCTACGGAAGAGCCATCCTCGGCACTCACACTTATCTTGAGGCTTTTAGTAGTTTCCATTTACTTGTCTATGAACTGTATAGGCAACCAAGTGGTCCTTTACCGCGGACGCGGCTATTCGAATAGATCATGTTAACCCTGCAGGGGTGTACTTCTTCATACACGCTCTCACCACTTACCGTCGTTTACACGGCATGTACTCGGCAACCTTCAAGCGGAAGCCCAACGTGGGTGTCGGCCACGACCTACCTAATCACCTAAGCCTCCAGTCCAGGTTTATCGCCTATTCAGGTTCCATCCGCAGGGAGTCCGGCCGAGGTTTCCCATACGGCCCCGAACAATGTGAACAGGGTTCCCGAGATACCTAACGGGTATTCGGTACACCCGGCCACGTACCTACCGCATCACAGCCCACCCCTACGGTCAGCGCTGTCCACGGCCTCCAGTAGGCTACAAACACCAGAAACTACTTGCAACTCCTGGACGGAGAACTAGGGTGAATAAGAAGCCGAGAGGGTCCATTGGTTTCGGGCCCAATGCATGGTAGTAGCTGATTCTTAAATCACACATACAGATCTCAGTGCTTAAGGTCGGCTTCAATGAAACAACCCACCATGTACTCCTACATGGCCTCTCATCGATACCTTTACCAAAT